>NC_046973.1:12846920-13146920 GCF_009769545.1 Cyclopterus lumpus
GTAATTCTTCCCATCAGACTCGAGTGGTGAAGAAACAGGAAAGACCCCCCCCCCCCTGTCTCTCCGTTTCTCTTTCTCCCACCGTTGGTCTCTGTTACCTGGGGCTTCTGCTTGTTCACCCTGACAGCTACTTTCTTCTCACAGTCCTACCAACCCTCTCTAAAAGCAGTCCTGCTTGGCACATTGCGTTGTTCTGATGGCTGCTAAGAGCTTGGCTACATGCCTTATTCATCCCTCGGGCCTATTCTTTCCACCGGCGTAGAAGGAATTAGGAGGAAGAAAGCTCTCTGCCACACAACACATCACTCGCCAGCAGAATATAGACGTCAACCTGACAACTCCTCAGAAACATTTATTTTTCTGCCTCTCGACAACAGAAGACAACATATGATTCAGGGTCCATGTAAAGCCTCTGAAAATAGAGTTTTCTGCAATTCTAAGTTCAGCAATGTGATGGATAGAAACCTGAAGGCCGACACTGAGTTCTGCGGAGGACTCATACTCCCTTTTGAGACTGCTTGTGTGACAACATGGCACTGTACACACCGCTGGCACTTTACTGTGAGGAATGTTCCCTTTCGTCCTCTGTATGGCGCCACGTCCAAGCCCTTGTCCCTAAAGTCGGAATGCAGTGAGTCACGTCGGCGTTTTCCAAATTGGATATATTGCAGCCCAAAGGAATAGTTTGACATGTCGGGGACGTGCGCTTTTTCTGGTTGAGAGTTAGATGTTAGGGTTGACACCACTATGTCTGCCTGTTAAATATGAAACCACAGCCGGCAGGCGGTTAGCTTAGCCTAGCATAAAGACTGGAAACGGCTAGTGTTCGCACTACCCTTTTGCGCACATGTCCTCTGGCAAAGGGCCTTTTTCACAGTGCGGTCTCTACCATTATTAATCACAACTTGCGGTCGATTTGCAGTCTAATAACGCTCATAATCATCAGTCGTTCCTGGTGCACTCTGTTGTGGCCGGCTTGCTCCAGAATGTTCCTGACTTGCTAGCATTCTACCAGTTAGCTTGCCGGCTACCGGACATCGCCACCTCGCTCTGCTGATTGACGCCCCTTGTTTTTAAGGACTATGAATCGTTCCACTATGGTGCGACTATTAATTTCACCTGCTGAACATTGACTGTAATATACTGTGATATTTCACAGATTTATTTCAGGTGAAGTATAGAGACTGAGCGCACCGTTCGTGTTGATTTAGAAATGCAACGCAAGAGGTCTGCACAATTCATTTGAAGTATTTTGTCCCCCCACCTCCCCCCTTGGATGGCTTTGATGCATGACGCATCAGAATCCAAAATAAGCAAAGCAATTTCAAGGACTGCAACGGTAAACTGTGGAATGCACACAGCCCACAGCGCTGAGCAACAAGCTCACTTTTTGTGCACGTGTTAAATATTCATGGTTGTTGCATATGCAGTGGATAAACAATACAAATGTTAAAAACAGCTCATTTGTCTCACACTCGTGGACTTGACCTCTGGACTAACCTTTCCAAACCCTCTTCCCTTCAGGATAAGGGAGACAGAGAGCCGGACAGAGGGACGTTCAGAGAAACGGAGGGAGTGATGGCGGTGGAGGAGAAGCTAGGTGTGAAGAGCAGCAGCTCTATCGTCCCCTGCTTCCTGTTTGTGGAGGTAAGAAATCCCAGTGCTCACTGATTACCACTACAAAAAAAGAGAGTAGCTTGAAAACGCTTATACGACGAGGTCATTTTTCAAATCTAAGCTTGACGAGCGAGACTAGTGTATCTCTTGAGCGTATCTTCGTTGGCTACTACCCGTTTCTCTGGAATCTGACTCGTGGTTCATCCCGCGGAAACCCCGCTGGCTGCGCGCCTCTCCAACCGAAGCCGCGGCGGTGAATATTTTAAGGCCATACAGGGTAGCGTTCGGGGACGGCTCGGCGAACGTGCTCGGGGCCGAGGCGTTGTGAAGCCAGTTGCTCTGTGCGCGTCCCCCAGCCCATTTTGCAAAACTGCATGATTCATCGAGGTGGTTGTGGATGTCACGGCACAGACAGAGTGGGTCTTTCAGCAGCTGCACACTGTGGGCTTCGGAGCTGCATTGTACAGATCACGCCAGAGGTCATTGTCTACACACACTAATGCACCGCAGACACACGCACACACACGCACACACACGCACACACACGCACACACACACACATGCACCAGTTCATCCCCTTGTGGAAAGCATGCTCTACATTGTCAGTCATACGGATGACTCGGAGGGCGGTGGAGGTCCCAGGGTATTCGCCAAATCACAAACCGAGGTGGAGAAAAGCATGAACTGGTGAAGTAATCAGACGGCCCATAATCCAATTAGACACACCAAGCCGTCCGGAAGCTCATCGGCTTCAAATAAGTCAACCGTCGGATTTTCGGCTAGAGTTTCCCAGTGCATCCAGAGCACTGTTATGTAAAAGATTCAGATGGGAGAAGCTGTTTTGCAGGTGCGTCGTGATGCGATGCAGATGTTGCATCACGCTGGATTTACATTCGCCTCCCTTCTATCCATGTATGTGAAAAGCAAACTGTTTCGTACCGTGCTGTATTCAAATGATTTGTGCAGTGATCTCATTGTGATGAATGAATCCAAGTGTTCAAAAGTCTTATTCTGATGTTTTTGTATATCAAAAGTGTATTAAATGTCATCAGAAACGGAAGCAAAGACGCCGCCGCGTGAGGCGAAAGGGGCCAGTGTACGCCAAACAGGAAATTAATGAGCGTAGTTTGGCGGTCGCAGCAGCAGCTTTGACCCACAGAGGCACATCAGCTATACTTAACTCAGACAGATCTGAACGCACAGACATGTGTGTCACGAATTAATGTCCATTAATCAGCTTAGAAATAATATTAAAAAAAGTCTTTCCTTTTAACTGAGAATCTTCTTGTTTTTCTAAGTTTGCCTGGGAACAAAAGTGACCCAGTTATAGTTGTCTGGACATCCATGGGCACGTTGCAAATCAGAACTGCTGACAGCTAACTCGGATTACTTTTCATAGCACCAGTTTGCTAAAGTGTACTCATATTTGAAGAAAAGACTGTTGAACATCTACCTTCTTGTTGAAATTCAGCAATCCGAAAGTGACACAGAGAGGGGCGCTGGTGTGTTTTAGTCGCCCTTTACCTGAAGACCTCAGCGAGTCCTCGCTGTCTACCGCGTCCCAAAGGGATGGACCAGCATGCAATACTTCCGCTAACCCGCCCCGCCCAGTTGAACCTGTCTGTGAAACGCTGCTCCATTGGTTACAATACACCGTAACAGCTCTCCACTAGGGCCTCTCCGCCACATGCCTCCCACACATTCGCTCTCAGCCCCTCAGATCTCAGTCAATTCCTTCGCTTACTCTACATCTATGTGTGTGTGTGTGTGTGTGTGTATGTGTGTGTGTGTGTTTCTATCTTTCTGTTCTGGGATGAGAACCCAGAGCAAGCATTAAGGGACAGGGAAAAAAAGGCCAGCAGCTGTTACCTGTAATGGAG
Organism: Cyclopterus lumpus; assembly: GCF_009769545.1. Lineage (NCBI taxonomy): Eukaryota > Metazoa > Chordata > Actinopteri > Perciformes > Cyclopteridae > Cyclopterus > Cyclopterus lumpus. Next base: position 12,850,418 of record NC_046973.1, read on the forward strand.
GGGCAGTGGACAAGGTTTTTTTCTTCTTCTTTTTTTGCTGCATGAATGTGTGCGTGAAAGCCGGACAAAGAGCAGGTATAACAACCGTGTATTTTCGCTGCATGGCATCGACAGTGGCGAACACTATCGTGGGGATCACTTACAGAGCGATCTGATGAAGGATGGAAACACCGACAGCCGAACCAAATCCATCCAAATGTCAAGACGCATTAAGTTCCACCCAGAAAAGGTGTATTAGTAAAAATGGAAAATGGAAACATATTTTCTGTCAGCAATAAAATGCGAGGACAACCAATAAACTTCTGGCTGTGTGCAACGTACAGCAGTAACGGGTCATCAGGATGCATTTTGCGTACTCAGCGCCACTGTTTATGTGGACGCTTATTTTGTTGTATTAATCGTTATAGCAGTATCGTTATATATCATTCTTGGTGCTCAAACTCTTAAACTGTTTGAGATTTTTACCATCACAAACTATAAAAGTGTCCCAACTGCTGTCCAGGTGCTGACCCTGCGGCGGTTATGATAGCGGGATCATAACTGTGTCAATTGGGCCCAAAGTCTCTGACGTATGTAACAAAGAACACTATGGACAGGCAAATATTTTTTGTTTTATTCTCAGGTTGATATTGACATTGAAAGATAACCCTGAATCATAATAGGCCGAGGTGTCGACAGGTGGGGGTGAAACCTGATAGTCCGTTTGGACTGCGGGGGTATCCTCCACAGGCATGAGAACCTTCGCTGAACGGAACCTGAATTTGCTGACTTGTTCAAGGTTGTAACACTTCTATGTGTATGTTAGTGACATGTACGCTCACACATGTATCAGTAGAAAGAGTTTACATTTTGGCAGATTAACTCAGTTTTTACACTTTTAATTTTTTTTTATTTGTTAAGAAAGTTGCCAAGCTGTGATTGGACACTCTTTGTTCGGGGGAGGGGTTTAGCAAGCCCTTCAATGGCTGATTACCATTTGTGATTGATGGCAACTTGTTGCTGCACATTTTCCTGTAACATCTATCATAAATGAACATCTGGCTACATGTATAAATGAGGACTACTTATGACTGCCTTCATGTCAACTACTGACGATAGTTATTAATTAATGTTAATTGTCCATTTCAATATTCAAAGGGGGGCTTGTGCAATGTGCAGCAACTCTGCTGCCCAGGGAGGGAAATCTAATTGGCGAAGGTTTTTAATGCTCCTGGAATATGATTCTGCATTGTTTTATATATAATCTGGCAACTAGACTCAAGTCAATGCAAATGTAAAATCAGACCATTGATTCACAAACTGGGTTTGGAGGGGTTGATCTCATTACCGATGCTGTGTCTAACGCAACATCACAATTTTCCCCCTATTTTTGTTTTCTGAACTATAAGAAGATATTAGTATAGTTTCCATTAATTGTCTCACCTGAAGTTACGGTCTTTGAAGAAACCTTATGTGCCATCCACGATGAGGATGGCAGAATTTATCTTTTCATTAGTGCACAAATGAGACGGGTTTTCTGACACGATGATGTAACTGGGAGAGGAAATCATCACACTGAAGGGGTGGAAATGGCTGATCGTGGCTGAGAAGACGGCGTGTAGTACAAACAGCAGAAAGGATTTATTTTGCTCTGCTACTTCATTAAGCTTCTTCCCAGTATTTTTGACACACACACACACACACACACACACCCACACACACACACACACACACACACACACACACACACACACACACACCTGTTACCCACAAACACATTTGCAGTCAAGAACCCGATGACTAGTCACAGTTTGTGGCTTTGAGGAAGGGCGATGATACAAAAAGGATAAATTTCCTTTTCTTAGTATTGCTCATTTTGTTCCGCACAACTATTGTGAATTCCACAAAGAAACTGTAAATGAACAAAAGCATAAATGCTCTCCAGTACGACGGGGACTTCCTGCCAACCAGACTATAACGAAACGAGTGAGACGTGTCTTGAATAAATGTATTGAACCATAATCGAGTAAAACTATGATTTGTAAGTATTTTGAAGTGTGAGTGAGAGAATGAAAGAGCAAGACAGTTTGTGACCCATTTTTTCCCCATCAGATCTGTCTGCTTGAGTATATAGAGGAAGATTATAGTGGAAGATCTGAAGGATCAAGTTCGACCTTTTATTATTAAAGAGTACAATAATACCCTGTCCTATTTTCTGTACATAAGCAACCAATCTACTTTCTGTTTACACTGGCACCCGCATGCCAGTGTATGGGAATAATCATGTGGTATTTGTTTTCATGCGTTAGTATGAACTTTAATAAAACATAAAACATTATAATGATTGACCTGACTACCTACCTGCCTGCTTGCCTTCGATGTTCTGCCCGAGCAATCATTGCTTGTCTTAAGCTGCTCGCTCAACAGCTTGTGAGTACTGACAATAGCCACGTTCGATGTTTATGTTCATAATGATAATGATACTTGAGGGGGAGTGGCTTTAGAGGGAGGCCTTGAGTGGCGGGTTGTGAGTGTTGCCGATTTGCCGACATTTCTTGCTAGATTTAGCAACTTTTGGAGCTTGTGCTGCTACAGCTACTTTCATTTGAAAAGAGTTGGCAACACTGGGCGGGGTCGTCATGTTGGCTAGTTACTGAACAGTACCAACATAAATCTAAGCAGCTTCGGTGTGAGTGTGTGAACACAATGATTGGGGGTGGAATTGGCTGCATTGCAAGGAGCACTAGCTAAAATATTGCCTCGGCCACAAAATAGGTCAGGGCAAGCTTACATTGATTATTGATTGCAAGGTGCTTTCGGGGTTAGTATTTGTTTTTAAAACTATAGCGAGAAGGCCTCAGTAGTGAGCCCCTTATCTAATAGTGCATGCTGGATCGGGGTCTGTTGCATGGTAAAACAGGAAAGCTACATTAACAACAAATTAATTATTCACCTGAAAAAAAAGGAATGATGATGATTGGTGGTCTGGAACATGCGGAGTAACCACTGCTTTGTGAGATGTACAGCGCAATAGCTACGTTGGTATTAGAGACATGGGCTTTTGGCCAGAAGGCACTCTGAATCTGTGTGAGGGAAGTAGGTGAGTAGCTGCTCACCGACCACCAAAAGAAAAGAAAAACTATCAATAGAAAAACACAGGGATACACACCGGACAAATAAAAGGGCTAGTTTGACATTTTTGGGGAATAAGCTTCCTTGCGTTCTTGCAGAAAGTTATATGAGAACGTTGACACCTCAAGTGAGGATGTAGTTTCAGCCAGCAACCGGTTAGCTTAGCTCAGCACAAATACTGGAAACACAGCTAGCCTGGCTCTGTACAAATATAGGGCCCACTTATTAACTTACTTATTACTTAATACCATGGGCCATAACATGTCTGGATAGCTAACACGTTATATATTACTTAATACCATGGGCCATAACATGGCTGGATAGCTAACACGTTATATATTACTTAATACCATGGGCCATAACATGGCTGGATAGCTAACATGTTATATATTACTTAATACCATGGGCCATAACATGGCTGGATAGCTAACATGTTATATATTACTTAATACCATGGGCCATAACATGGCTGGATAGCTAACACGTTATATATTACTTAATACCATGGGCCAAAACATGGCTGGATAGCTAACACGTTATATATTACTTAATACCATGGGCCATAACATGGCTGGATAGCTAACACGTCATATATTACTTAATACCATGGGCCATAACATGGCTGGATAGCTAACACGTTATACATTACTTAATACCATGGGCCATAACATGGCTGGAGTAGCTTAACACGTTATACATTACTTAATACCATGGGCCATAACATGGCTGGATAGCTAACACGTCGTATATTACTTAATACCATGGGCCATAACATGGCTGGATAGCTAACACGTTATATTACTTAATACGATGGCTTATGAACAAGTCCTGTTGTAAAACATTCTGTAAACATTGTATTTAACGTTTGAATCTTGCTGGCGTAACATTTGCTTTAAGCTAGCGTTATGTTAATCAAAATTTCTTGGAAATATTTATTTTTATTTGAGGACAATGACATAACTGAATAGCTAGCTATTCTTGCTGTTAATCATGCTGTCAAATGATATTCACTATTTGTCAACCATACGCAATGTCACCGACTGAACAACCTTTCCATTGCATTAGAATCTTTTGGGATGGTATTGACTATGCTATTGGCAAAGCCTCAAGGAAATGGAGTGAATATCTTCAGATTTTGGCTGTAAAACGCATGAAACGATACATTTATTGTATAAACCACAGTATTAGCGGTTTAATGCCCTTTGAGGTGTCCATCATCAGGAATGAATGGACTTCGCAGATGGAACTGTACGTTGCACGTCTGGCCTCCACGGCGGCACCCAATAATTCCTGATAATGGACACCTCGTTGTACATTAAGTTCCCTTAAAGTTGTGGTATGAGATATGAGATATGAGAGTGTTATAGATCTTCTTCCTCTAACTCCTGGCAAGAAAGCACAAACCTGTCTCCTAAAATGTCAAACTATTCCTTTTGATTATGGTAAATTAAGAGTCTATAATGAGGAACGGTGCGGGGCTGCCTTTAAACCATGTCCCTCCACACCTTCAGCATTGTGTGTGTGTGTGTGTGTGTGTGTGTGTGTGTGTGTGTGAAATGTGACAGGACCTGCTCTTTTATTTAGCCCCACACCTCATCAGCAGTTACCATGGAAACCAATCAGCCAGACTCATTCCCATCTCTGCTCTCTCTTTCTTCTGACTCCTTTCATCCTGCCCTCCCTAATCACAAGTCGCAACCTTTTCTATCAGTGCTACCCACTCAGCCATCTTGTTCCGCGTATCTCTGGCATCCCCTCCATTTTGCTCCATCATTTTTCAGTGGGATTCCCATCTTTTTTCCCTTGATTTCTTTTCCCCCCCGGCCAATCGTAGCAGCACACATACATCTACATCAATAATCTCGTATTAATCCTGTTTACTGTTCATAAAAATGTCTCATCATCTACACGCCTCTTCTAATCCAATTTTGTAAAGGTTGCCATCCAAATGAGGTGAATGATTTAACCTTTTCACTTTTCAGAATACAAGCACATTTGATTTTAAAATTATATATATCTTCACTGTGTGGACGGTATAAAACTCTCTCTATCTCTTCCCTTAACACAAAATAGTATTATCCTCTGCCAACTGGGGGACACAGAAGCACATTTGCAGTTAAAAACTAATTTGTGTTTAAAGCCAATCTGCTGCGTGCTTCAGTGAAGAGGTGTTATGGAGAACGCAGCTCTCGATTGCGACGAGCCTGTGATCATGAGGCGCTTATCCAGACCAGTGGAGGGGTGAACATAAAGCCCCTTTCCACCGCTGTAAATACTTTCCACAGCTCTTCCCTCAGCTCTGTCATGTGACCTTTTGACCCACGCTCGAGCTCAGCAGATTTTTAGCACTATAGATTTGCAATTTGGGCCTTTATGATTTCTTCATATTAGGGGCTGTGCAAAAATGATTAGGGGGGTATCAGAAAAGGGGGAGGGTTTTGGAGGACAGTGTGACTTTTCATGGAAGAGCAAGGGAGGTCCTCCTTGAAAGATTAGACCCCTCTCCAATAATCATCACAGAGTCCTTTAAATGAAGTTCAACCAGTGTGTTTAAAAGCTCTAATGAGGTGGCTGGTCAGATTAAATTACCCTCTATCTCATACACTGAATCCCACATGCCCCACGTCATCGATCATGTAATCTCACTTGGTTTCAATGTGGGTGTGATCATTTCCTTCGTCATCTACATTAAACCACATCTGAGTGGGCCAATGTCTTAATCCTCCGCTATTTCCCCTCAAGGTCTCCGCTCTTAAAGAAGTGTGTGTGGCTTGGTGTCTTACATTAAAGCTCAGGGTCAGCCAGAGGGAATCTGATTTTGAAAGTAAATGGTAAATGGTAAATGCACCTGTACTTGTACAGGGCTCTTCTAGTCTTCCGACCACTCAAAGCGCTTTAACACTACATGACATCATTTACCCATTCTACTTCCGGCGCCGCACGTGTGGCTGCCTTTTACAGCAGCTCCTGCTCACTACCGAGTTTTTTTCTTACATTATGTTATTTTGTTACTTCTTGTCGATTATACTACTTGTTTTTTACTTATTACTGTGAGCAATGCTGCCGTAATCCTGTAATTTCCCCACTGAGGGACTAATAAAGGATTATCTTATTTATCTTATCTTATTCCACACCCATTCATACCCTGATGGGAGGTTCCACCTGCGCATCAGCAGTAACTAACATTCACAAACCGGAGGCACAGCTACGGGAGCAAGTACCCGAACTGAGAACATATCGCATTTAGATTGCTCTCAGGATGTAATAAAAATGTCAGCACTCTAAACTGCCTCCCCTAGATGTAATCGTATGGACAGGGAACAAAGGACTCTGCATACATTATTCTGTTTTTAGTGCTGTTTAAAAGCAAAACTGTCACCCTTAATGGTGAAAGCCATACCCCGTCGTTGCTTTTCTTTTCTCATTTCATAAGCGGCCCAGTGCCATATTCAGACCAGCAAACATGGATTTGCAGGGCAATCTTCCCAGTCCTCTGATGAACTGAGGGGAGGAGAGCCTCCACCAGAGGGCACCGCTGTGACACCACTGAAGCCGCTCTGCTCTTTGCAGCTTGCTTTGAGTTTCTGATACCTGATCTAGCATCAGGTGTTTTGACATAAACAGGACTATTTTTTGCATTCCTTATTTTTCTCTCTTAATTCACTTTGATACATGGTGGTGTGTGTGTGTGTGTGTGTGTGTGTGTGGTGTGTGTGTGTGTGTGTGGGGGGGGGGGGGGGGGGGGGGGGGGTTAGGAATAATAATTCTCTCACGCACGCACACACACACACGCACACACACACACACACAACACACACACACACACACACACACACACACACACACACACACACACACACACACACACACACACACAACACACACACACGCACACACACACACACACACACACACACACACACACACACACACCACACACACACACGCACAGAGCCTCATTAACACCTGAGCGACACACAGAGATTTGACAGAACATATCCAGCGTCTCCCCCCGTCTTTATAAATAGACGCGCGCGCCTTGACGGTGGGTAACACTCCGGTAGCTTCACACCTCCGCAGGAAGTCTCCGCCCGAGTCTTGCCAACAAAAGACTCCTCCCCACGCAAACACTCGCGAGAGACCGACCGAACAACACCCGGTGTCTTTGAGGTGGGATCAAGCGAATGAAATTAGATGCAACAAGAGCAGATTTCTCTTTGGTTGCCAGCTGGTGAACTTCATGAGGGCCCGATGTTGGATGCCTGATGTGGCAGATTTAAATTGGACTCTGTGATGCATACTGAAGCCCAACTGAATAATAAGCAGTAAGAGTGTCCTTTCTTTTCTGAATGTATACATTATAATCTCCCGCATATCACCGAAGCCTTTTTATCCTCGCGCCTTGGAAAATATTTCTTCTTTCGCTGAACTTGATGTCGCTGTAACTTAAACGACGGCTCGTGATGTCAAGCTGTCAGAGTCACACTGACACTAACTTTACGCCCTGAGTACAATAGCGTTTGGACTTGAACTAGCTCTCTACAAACGTGGAGACCTGATCAGAAAATGGCATTTAATAGAGAGCATGTAAGTGCTCCTGAAGTGGAGATTTGTGGCTCAGAGTCTGAGAAGAATCAGTTCAAGCCTTTGTGTTCATATGTGTTCTAAACATCAATACATTTAGGTGAATAGGGTTAAAAAAATTATAATTAACTTAATCAACATAAAACCCTCCCAATTGATGATTTATGTTTTCTGAAATGTTCTGTTTAAATATGCATTTTGGTGAATTTAGGAGACAGACAGACACAAATATGAATGAAGGAATAAGATGTCAGAAGAAGATTACGAAAACAGAATCACAGAAAAATGACCAGTGATTGATAAACGGCACCTCTGCATTGGCTGTGTTCCTCAAAGAAAGTAAAGCGACTTCTGCTCTTTTTACTGCTCTGGTGCTCTGGCTATACTTCTCTGGTTATCAATGAGGAGTGAGTAATAAACAGACAAAGGAGTCAGGAGCTATGAGTCGGTTGTGTGACACGTAGTACTGTATTATGCTTTAAAGTGTACATGACGGCTGGCAGGAAATGAAATGAGAGTTTAAATGGGGGAAAGAGAGACGGACTGGAGGATGATTAAAGCAGCGCTCCTCTCTGTTTTTCTTGATTCCCCCATTGGCACAAAAGATCCCTTACACTCTCTTTCTTTTCTCTCCGTGTCCGCTCTCAAAAGCTGCTAAAAAGCATGTAGGCCAAAGCTCTCCATGCAATCTTTCTCCAACGCCAGCTCCCCCTCTTCTCTTTTTCACCCCGCTCCCATCATCCTCTATCTCCTTTCTTTACTTCCCCTGGCTGCCGGCACTACAACAGCTCTCTGAATGCACCATTGGTTCTGCCGCTTCCTTACTTCAACTGCATTTCCTCAGCATTTTTGTCACCGTTAAGTACTCCCCCCAAACTTGTATGGACTATAAAATACTCCCCTCACTCTTTTTCTCTCACTCTCATTCAATGGCTAACGACGGATAAAGCTCTCAGACATGTTCAGGCGGAAACCATTTATTCGGCCACACAAAGTCTATTCATCACGTTCTCCTCTGTCAAAAGAGGAGCATATAGATCGGCTGCACAAGCCAGTTCCCAACATTACTGTATTAATGCAGCTGTTTGTCATCATCTGAGAGAGTGATGATGCATGTTTAAAAAAGAAAAACAAAGGGTCGTGGAGACGGAATGTGAAGAGAGACAGACAACAGATGCATTTTGGGAGTTTCCCCAGATCTTAAATGTGACTGCTCTGCGAAAGTTTTGGTTGCCATCTTGGTTTTTGGTTGTTGCTGTCTTGTTTTTTTTTACATCACCATCTTGGTTTATGGTTGTCGCCATCTTGGTTCATGGTTGTCGCCATCTTGGTTCATGGTTGTCGCCATCTTGGTTTATGGTTGTCGCCATCTTGGTTTATGGTTGTTGCCATCTTGGTACATGGTTGTCGCCATCTTGGTTCATGGTTGTCGCCATCTTGGTTTATGGTTGTCGCCATCTTGGTTTATGGTTGTTGCCATCTTGTTTCATTAAAGTCACCATTTTGGTTCTTTGCTACCACAAGTGTCTCAAAAAGACATTTATGGCAGCATTATTGTTACAATTTACTTCAATTACAATATGTATTTCTAGCTATTTATATAATATGCTTAGTGGTGCTGAGGGGAACTGCAAATTCGTACTATTGTTTTTCTTTGTGGCTTTGTCATTTCAAGCGACCAGTTCCACAATACTTGGAGTCATTTAATCCCAAGTTAAAAGAAAAAATTGAATCGAACAGCTTCAACAAATGTTTGAGGTATCCTGCTACCTACCAATTAGACAAAACAGGGCTATGAAGCCAGCCGGCACTTAGTGGCCACAGGAGGTAGTTTAACCCTCACAAGAACAAGAGGAGCATCCAGCCAGGTTTGTCCAAACAATCCCCCTCCTCACCAGTTGATAGCTATAATGCACACATGTATTGTTTGCTAATGGAAAGAGGAAGGAGGAATATTCATATTCTTTACTATTTCATCTTTTAGTGCAAACAAACTTTTGAAAATTCAATTAAAACGTTACTCTAGCTGGAAGCAGTTTGAGCATTGTTGACTAATTCTGGAGCTAATTCACACAGAGATGGTTCCCTACGGCCATGTCTTCTTCAACAAAGGTTTTTTTTTATTAAAGGGTTCTTTTGGTCTCCCAGTCCCTTCATTCCCAGTCTCAGCAGGGAGCCTCTCTTGCATGTAGAATGACAGATTAGAGATCAGCATGGACCACTGAGCTACTCCAACTCCCGCTGCCAAGCTGTAATTAGCACTGACCGCCTGGCGGCTTCCAGGTCCAAGTTACCCGGCATCAGTTATGACAGAAGACTTCTCTTCTGTGTCGTGAAAAGGTAGAGACCGGATCCGGAGGAACTCGGAGTGGGAGTACACTGTGTGGGCTGGGTTGCTGGTTGTGCCGGCAAAGTGTTGGTTGGTGGGAGGTTTATTTTTTTTGGCTTTAAACCTGGTTGAGAAAAATACACTCCGACTCACTACACAACAAAACAAGGTCAGAGTCTTCCAAGATCAAACGTGTTTTTTCTTCTTCTCTGGAATATGCAGCAGAGGAAATCAGATACAGCAGTACTTCAATAATGTATCATGTTCTTGTACAGAGCAGATTGTTAGAGCAGTGTAGTGTCTTTCTGCTTTCACACTTTTAACACACGTTCCTTGTTGGGCGTTGTCGTTGTGTTTACGAGTGTTCACTGTGAAAAGCATGAACACATAAAGCATGCACGTGTATTTCACAGTATACCAACTAGGCCTTCATACTAAACAACTCAATATCGGCGTCCATAACGACTAACGTGGGTTTTTTCTTGTTCTGTAAAAACGGTTTAAAAATACTTAATGTTTTTTTTTTACAAGAATTCATCCAATCAAATGAGACTTTGCGTGACAAGCCCGCCACACCGCTCATATAACAGTTAGCTAACGTAGCTAACAGAGAAATGTGTGTTTAGATTGAAGAGGGCAAGATTGTCTCCCCCGATCCCCAAAAAGGTTCAGATCGCTCTAAACTCTAAGACCTCCCCCTTTTTAGTGGTCCAATAAAATGGAAAGGATTCTTGTAACTCTACAACGCTCAAATAATCAGTTTCACTGTGATATATGTCACCGTACTCGAGCTAAAGATGCTCTGACGTCTGTCTCACTGGGACTTTAATGGACTTCACTAACAAGTGTTTTTTTACCTGCCACCACATGTGTTTCAAGGAAAAGTTTGACATGTTGAGAAATGTGTAAGTGAAGTAAAGCCAGCAGACGGTTACCTTAGCTTAGCATGAAGGGTGGAAACGGGCCGCAGGCAACCTGGCTCTGCTCAACGTCAGCACCATTTATTTTCATGGATGACTTTGTGGAGCGGGCCGATAGAAATCACCCGCTTCTGAACGTGGCCAAGACCAGAGAGATGGTGGTGGACTTCAGGAGGAAGACGACGGCTCAACATCCGCTGAGAATTCTGGGAGAGGATGTGGACATGGTGGAGTTTTTCTTGGTCCGATGTGAGGTCCTGGGACAGGGATGTCGTATGTGTACAGATTGTAAAGCCCTCTGAGGCAAATTCGTAATTTGTGATATTGGGCTATACAAAATAAACTGAATTAAATAGAGGCACAGGCTCCATCGACAACAGACTGAACTGGAAGGCCAACATCAACGCTGTGTACAAGAAGGGGATGAGTCAACTCTTTTTCTTGAGGAAACTTCGATCCTTTCGATGTGTGCAGCAAGATGTTGTAGATGTTCTAGATAGATAGATATCTTATCTATCTATCTATCCATCTATATATCTATATATATATATATATATATATATATATATATATATATATATATATATATATATACTAATAGTATAGTAATTTAATGCACACAGCTCAAACCACCAGTCATCAGGGTGGGTCAACGTTACACAACTTTCTATAACTCCTCTACAATCAGTCATAGAGGAGCGGGCTAAGACACCTGGCTGCCACACACACACACAGACACACACGCACACACACACACACACACACACACACACACACACACACACACCACCACCACCATGTATCAAAGTGAATTAGTTCTCGTCGAGTACGAGCCACCTACGCTAACCGAGCGAACATTTTCACATTGAGCTACAGGGTGAATCACACCGCCGTGGATTTGGAGATGTGAGGTGGAGACGAGCAGCTGCCCGAGTAGATATAAGTCGAGAAAAGAGGACACGATGGAAGGGAGGGAAATTGGAGCAGGGAGGAGGCGGTAAAGTTTGGGCCACCGCCTCGAGCTTTGCACCTGTTCCTCTCGCTTCTTTTACCTCCCCCACCCAATTACATGTCTGTCTTCTGTCCCCCTTCTCTCTCTTCGTATCGCCTCGCCGCTTTCCCGCCGTCCCGCCGTCCCGCCGTCCTCTGTCTCTGATGTTCTCACTCTCTCATCTCGTCTTTCATTCTTTTCCTGATCCCCTTTCCTTCCTCTTTTCTCCTCCTCCTCCTCCTCCTCCCCCAGGACTCCCCGTCATGCTGGTCAGGTGCAGTGTAGCGTGTGTCGGCAACGGGCCTTCTAATGGACGCCGTGTGTCTCGCGGTGGGCCCCTGCGCCTTCGCCGTCCTTCTGCTCTAAATCCTCCATCTGTGAAAACACAAAACTGCTCTTTCAGGCAACACGGCTCCAGCGGCGCCCGGGGAGACGCGGCCGGACCTCCAGAGAGACGCGTGGAGAGAGACGGGAAGGTTGACCCTTGTTAGACCTTTGTGACGTAGTCTGTGGAGAGCCAGACAGTAACGGTGCCAACTGGCACATTTTAGCATTGATGATGTCTTTTATTCCAAAATGTTTATTCCCATCGGTAAAACAAACAGAAATCACAGAATATTATTTGCAGAAAGAAGGGTATCGGGGTGTTTTGGGTAATAACGCTGGTGCAACACTGATGCTTACGACTTATTCCTGTTGTAATTATATTGACCGACGTGTGGTTGAGCATAGGGTGCTGCACTGCTCAGCACTTAAATGAGGCTCAGTTCAGAGGCCATTTTCAGAAGTCTTGTGAGAAAGTTGAGTTGAGTAGGCAGCTTGTGACACCAGCCGCCACTGAATATCCTATTTCACTCTGTCTTCTACACACTGACGACGGAAACACCTGTGTAAAAAAAAGAAAGAAACTAAATTAAAAACTGAATACCAACCCCACAAAAAAATAAACAAATATATTATATATATAAATATTACAGGCCCAGCTCTAAAAACTGACCTTACACCACATTCGCATTTTCTTGTTTACCCACATCGCCCAACTTTGTAGGACTTCCCCAAAGTGGGCGCCATCTTGTCCTAAATACACCCGTGAGCCGGCCTCTGTTTAACCAGTGCAGACGCACACCTCTGTGGCTCCTGCTCATGAAGACGGGAGTCCTGTGCCGTGCTAACGGGGCCCTCCCACAGCAATGACAGCTTGACCATAATAAGAATTGCCACTGCGTTGGTTGAACCCTTGCATCAGAGAAAGTACCATTTGGTCTCCAGACTGCTGCTGCGCTGGCAACGTTTCAAATATTCTACTACCAACACTATTTGGCTACGACTTGCATAACAGTACATGTAGAATTCATGAGTCTAGAAAAATGCGGCTACCAAAACCTCTCAACCAGAATATTTACAATGTCTTTCATTGTCAAAATCCACAATCTGTATGTGTTTATATCCACAAAACATGCTCCAACAAATACCTCTCTGCTGTGCAGCACAAGTCCAAGAGTAGACACGGCAATATATTCATGTGCAGAATTAAAACACTTCCCTTAAATATGGCTAACCTGGTAAAGCTGTCCATCTCTGTTTGTCAAGAAGACTTTGACGTTTTTGGGGATTTGTGCAAGGGTGGCATGTTTAGTTTTTTTTTACATCCAGGTTAAGGGCGAGAGAGAGAGTATTTTAAGAGTTGCACTCAGTTCACTGTGGGTCCTTCACACGCCGTCGGCTGTTGCTGTTCCCTGGACCCGCTCCCAAAAGCCCTCCCAAAAGCGCCCTCCGTCCATCCGCGCCGCTGCCATTTTTTTCTTCTTCTTCCCTTGGCCATCTCGATGTCACCGCTAATGTAAAAAAAAACCTTGCTGCCTCCTGGCGTCACGGCCCAGCAAATGTAATTCGTTATGAAATATTCAGCAAAGTTCAAACACTTGCATGTTGGGAGAGAAGCAGAGGAAATGTGTCAGTGAGATGAGGGAGAAATGAAGGCTTTCCTCTTGGGGAGGTCAAAATGATAACGGCGGGAGCCGAGGGGAGCACGGAGCTGTTGAAATGGAAACACGCGGTAACATTTATGTCCCCCCCCTACCAAACACACACGTTGCGATCAGGTAAAACTGGATTGCCGTCTGAGAAAAGGGCAGAATCTCGTCCTGCAGTGCCGTTGGGAATGCGCTGGTTGCACCGGGGGTGAGCCCCCGCTGAATACGGTGCCCTTTAGAGAAAGATGAAGTGCACTTTCAAAGGCAGTTTCACTCAAATTGGAGAGTCTCTTCGCCTCGTCACGTGGAACGAGCTCTCTTGCCCTCACGTGCTTTTCTTATCGCTTCAGTATTCTTTTGTTGTGTCACGGGACCTAATCCAGTGCAAGATATTAATATTGGTAATGTCGTTAACCCTTTGATACTGTGCTGTACCTTGGATGTAGAAGGAGAACTGGACACGGTGCTGGAAGCGGGGGTCCCTCGTTCATTCCTATGAAAACTGCTCGGGGGCGCATAAAGCGCAACATTCTTTAATTTCCTGGGTATGAAATCTTTTGCATCCGTTGGGCCGCAGAGCAAACGCACAGGCGTACGTTCCTTTAACCCCGTCTCCCAACCGCTGGGCCTTGGGCTCATTCTCATGATTTTAATAAGAGCCATTGAGGAAGTGGGAAGATTCACTTAAAAGAATATAAAATAAGACGAAGAAATGACCTGCTGATTTACAGATTTCAGTGTAAATCAATGGGGAAAAGGTATTTTTGGGAGTCGTGACATCACCGTTCAGACACAAGAACATTTTGCTCATCGCTCTTGCTGGAGTCATGTACTGTACAAATTACCTTATACTAATTCCTTTAGTTACTGTGGCTACGCCTCTCAATCTCTCCATTACTGCACAGCGCAATCACTGTTTACAACCAGTTGACAACCAGATTAACAGATTAAATCCGTTGCTAAATGGCTACTTAAGCTAATGTGCTCGCAATAAAGCCCCATACACACCGCTCCAACACGTGGAGACATCGAAAACTATGATTGGACAGTCGGCCCTCCTGTCGCTCAAATTCAAAATGTACAATCTTGAATGGTGGCAGCGGTTTATTTTGAGCTCTTACTTAAAACCTGGTCCCCATGAATTAAAATCTAAACCTTCTTTCAACGCCCACTACCCAAGTATCTATAGTATATCTTGCCAGTGGGCAGTAAAAACAGCAATATTTGCGGGCAGCTTTTGAGAGCATCCTGTTTCTTCACAGTCACTTATGAAGAACCTCAATGAATTAAAGAGTTGGTAATGTTGAGGGACTGGCGAGAATACGCTAGATTTGAAAAAGTGTACAACTCTAACACCCAGCACAGCGTTGCTGGAGCAGCACTAGCTCTAAAGTCGCTAAATCTAACAAAAAAAGTTGCCTAGTCGGCAACACTGAAAGCCCCGCCCCTTCAGGCATCCCTTTCGAAGCCACTTCCCCCAAAAAGATTGTTATCAGCGTATGCTACGTAGCTCGTCCAATTGTCACATTCTGGGTAATGAACTGATTGAACGGGCTCTTTACAGTCTGGTGACAGCCGCACGTACAAGATTATTATATTTTTTGGATTGCTGTCATGAGGATTTAGAGAAAAATGGTCAAAGACAATTCCCAACTCTATCTTTTAAATAATTGTATGTTAGCATATAAGTGTAACCGTGGTCTCTCTCTCCAACACAGTGTGCTAAAAATAAAGTTTCGGCGATTGAAATACCCCAAAGTGTGTTCATAGGATCAGTAGGGAAGAACCTTTTAAACTGCCTCACAGAAATCAATGTAGAAATAACCGAAGCTCGTTCAAAATATCCAGAATAACCGAAGCCGGCCCCCTTTCCGTCTTAATGGCTCTTCTTTGTCTTTTTTGTTTTGTTCATGAGAGGTCATGAGATAAAAAATCAAAAAAAGATTGTGGAAGCAAAGGAGGAAGGAAAGGAGGAATATAAGGAAGTTGTCAGAGTGTGAAAGAGCTGCTGTCACCCATGAAACAGCTTTGGCCAAACCATCCGATACATGTACTTGTGTTATTTAAAGTCTCATGGTACGTTACGCTTTCAGATCATGCTGTTTTTTTTGTAGTTTCCTTGCACAGTGTGGCCTCAATGCTTCTACCAGCTGGACGTGTTGGCGTAAAGAGTTCACCAACTCTGACCTGCTGATTTGCAGGAGCTCGAGGCAAAAAAACCGCATGTCCACCATTGTTGAATCTTTAGATTTTGTATTTATTTTTTTTGCCCTTTTGGTCTTTGTCTGAGGAAATTAGGGAGGCTAAAACGTGAGTTCTGCTGCTCCTGGTTTTTCAAGGCGACAAACTCGAACTGCCGGTGTCCAATCACATGCGTGAGTCAGAGCCGGCCGCAATACGGCGGGTAAACCACAGGGGGGAGGGAGACAAGGGAACGCTTCACGAGTCACGCACAATCAAACACCTCAGAGCAAAGCAACTAAAGAGCTCCCGACAGGTGTGTGTGTGTGTGTGTGTGTGTGTGTGTGTGTGTGTGTGTGTTTGCAGCCTCTTGCTTCCAACATGCACGTACATCAAAAAATTAAATAAAAACTGCACGCACAGAATCCGAAAGTGCAATATTAACAGTACCCTGACAGAAAGACTGGGCTTTACAAAAGAAACATTTTCTTATGCGGAAGCACTAAAAATACGAAACGTTATGAACCTGATTCCTTATTTCTTCGCCATGACAACCGCAGATAGCAAACCACATCCCTCTCAAGGGAAGCACAGAGGAAGGTTGGTTTGATACAAATATAGAAAAAGAGCCAATTAAGGAAAAAACACCTATTGTTTAGAAATGGAAAATGTGTGTGTGTGTGTGTGGTTGTGGATGGCAAGTGCCGTGACTTTGAGCTGAGCGTCCCAGAGGGGCCTCAGCCTCTCCACTCTGTCCTCAAATGCAACACCATTTCATCCATTCACACAGAGGGAAGAGATGGGCATCGGATGATGGAAAGTCGATTTCAACAGCGGATCTAATAACTACGTGCAATGTCTAGTGATGAACTCTCGTAGGATTGTTTCTCTGTTTTTAATCGGCATTTTGGCATCATTTATTTTCCACCAACAGCTTTACTGTTTAGGTTTAGTCTCGGCGCTCTCACCAACCTCCGGGTCTCAAAGTGAAGTCAATGTGAAATTGGCAAGCAGGGGGCGACTCCTCTGGTTGCAAAAAGTCTGGTTGTATAGAAGTCTATGAGAAGATGACTCCTCTTCTCTCTTGATTTATCCCATCAGTAAACATTGTTTACACATGACTTCATGGTCTCAATCTCTAGTTTCAAGTCTTCTTCAATACAGCACGATAAAAAAAGATGGCGACACCCTAAAACCAAGATGGTGTCGGCCAAAATGTCAACCTGGAGGCTTCAGAGTCCACAAACCAACTTCTTATGTTTGTCTGTTGTTATTGTGGCAGTTCAGAATACAAACTTGGACAGAGGGGGGGGCGATTGCTTGTCCCCGCCCCCTCGGGAGCGCTGCCGGTAGCATTGGTGGAAGTCTTTCAGGAATTCAACTGTTTAGAGACGTCAGGCGGAAGTTGAGAAACTGTCAAAAAATGCACGTCAATCCCCTGCCGCACATGTTCCTCAACACAGACACACACACACACACACACACACACACACACACACACACACAAATACACACACAACACACACACACACACACCACACACACACACACACACACAAATACACACACACACACACACACACAAAAACACACACACACACACACACAAATACACCCACAGCTCAACTGTAGTAGATTTCATGAGTGCTGGCAGCATAAAGCTGCTCCCCCCCTTTCTCTCCTCCCACCTCCTTTCCTCTCTCTCTCTCTCTTTCTCTCTCTCATTCTCTCTCCAGCACGCTCTGCATTCTTAGTTTTTGCCGCTCCTCTTCTATTCTGTTTTCGTTGAGGAGAGAGAAGTCTCCTCCTGCAGATTTCCTCTTATCCCTCTTGTCTCGCTATCTCTCTCTTCATCTCGGATCCAAACACTGAGCCCCCCTCTCTCGCTCGGTCTCTCTCGGTCCGTGTTTCCTATGCATCTCCCCGTGGCCGAGGGAACAGGGACCTGACTCGCCCCTCTTCCTCTCCTCCTCCTCTGCTCATCCTCTTCCACCTCCTCCGCCTCTCCCTCCTCTCCGCTGCCCACTCGTCCCTTCACCTCCTAACGGCGGGATAATGTTCTACTTCCAGCTGGTGATCATGGCCGTGGACGGTGCTGCTTGGCTTACTACTTTGAGTACACGGACACGTTCCCCGTGCACGTCCAGGGCTTCTTCTGCTACGACAAGAACTTCTCCAAGCCTACCCGGGTCCGGACGACGCCAGCAGATCCACACCGGTGCTGATCTACTCGCTCGTCACGGCCATCCCCACCCTCACGGTAAGAGTGTGCTTTTTTTAAGTGAGTTTGGAAAAAAAAAAAACGTGTGGGCAAAAAGGACGGAGCTCAGAGTCAGAAGTTGTCAAAGTTGAGGGGGTGCTCTTTCTTCTTCTACGTACGGGTCGCGATGAATCATCTCCGGTGTTTTGACGGAGACAGAACCAAGAGAAAGAGAGGCAGGGAGACGAGACCACAACAAGGGAAGAAAGCAGAAAGACACAGAGCCAAAGTTTGGGAGTCGAGGCACTGCGAAGATGGCGAGCAGCAGATGCTGACTGGGAAAAATGAAAAAAAAAACTACTCAAAGGCGATAGGTGAAAGAGTCAATGGCACAAAAGGAAAGGCATTTGGAGGGGTGCTACTGCAGTTTTTGTGTCCTATGAATGTCACTTGTGAGGTTAGCTGTCGAGATGCAGGCAATGAGCGTGAATTGCGAACACCTGCCTCTGCCCCCCCCCCCCCCCCCCCCCCCCCCCCCCCCCCCCCCCCCCCCCCAAACACACACACACACACACACACACACATAGACAGGCCTCCGGCCGATAACCTGACCGGAAGACAAAAACTGCACCTTCTGTTTGTGCGCAGACAGCTAATGTGTGTTGTTTGTTGTGTGCAGGGACCACTGGAGATTTTTCAAAATACAAGTCGGTACTCACAAAATGTGCGTGGTCAAGTAATCTCAAAGGTTCACGCTGCTCAGAATGTCAAGTGCGAGAATGGATTTAGGACTGTGTGAAAAGGGAGAGAGGGGAGGGGAGTCCGCTCTTCTATGTTGTCGACTGTCTTTGTGTTTTACTTGTCCTTTCACAAATATATTGTCTCATTGGGCGAGGGCATTCTTTTTTTTCAAAGTAAAAGCAGATAGGTTTCAAGAGCAAAAATGCCATAACGCCTCCACTCGTTAGTACCAATGTAATAGAAGTTCCAGCGCCCCTTTGGGGTCGGAGGGGAGGGGGCACCGAGGTAGAAGTTTAGTTCCTCCAGTGAAAATAAAAAAAACTGGGCCACCGTCGTCGTTTAACATCGTCGTTTAACATCGTCGTTTAACATCGTCGTTTAACATCGTCGTTTAACATCGCCGGTCAAACGGCAGGTGCATTCTTCAGCGCCCGGCTACGCTCATCCCAAACCCAAGCAGACCTTTATAATACACCTAAATTACTTTGGGAAGTTGATATGGGTCAGAGCACATTACTTCCACCAAGCTAGTCTGCATTAACGGGTGCTGACAGCGGCTCGAGTGTGTGGTGTGTGTGTGTGCGTGTGCGTGAGTGTGTGTGTGGTGTGTGTGTGTGCGTGTGACTAGCAGCAAGGTAATTCCGCAGCAGTAACTCCTTGCGATAGCACCAGTCTGGTGCAAAAGTGCTCCGCCAAGTGCCTCCGGTTCCCCGAGGAGCCTGATCTCTTTGTTGTTTTTTATCCAGCGCACGGCACAAAAGACACAAAATACTAAATAATAATAATAATACAAAAGTTTTAGGGACGAGGGTTCGGATCTTTCGAGGTGTCATTGTTACGGATGATCGCAACCACCATTGTATTTTATGAACAATGTTTCTTGTGTCTTTCGATTCTCCGGGTCAGCTCTGTCTTTGGAGCGCTGTAACGCAATAAAAAGGCCCAGACGACAGTAGGAAGAGGGAGGACCCCGCCACGTCCGAGTGGCTGTCGGTAATCTGCCACCAGAAGCCTTTTTTGGGTCAGCGCCAGAGTCCCGCACTCTGTGGCTCCCTGACAGCTCCCAGTAGGGCCTCGACATGTAATTAAGATCATCAATCACCTTGTGAAGTTGGACGAGGGGCCGATCCACCGAAGAGGAGGGACCCAACAATTGTGCTATGGGTTAGTTACTGTCGCTGATCCTGTCGTGCTTCCCATTACGGAGATAACAGTGGCTATATAAATATATATGTATATATGTTAGAGCTATTTATTTGATATTAGTATTTAGTTATTTTATTGACAAGTAGTATTGTTTCATCATTCAGGTTGTTTGCTTATTTAGGTTACAGTACATGTCATTTAGCAGGTTAGATGTTTTGATATATTTGAATAGCTTTTTCTTGTGATAGTTTTTAGTTTAGTTTAATTACATTACATTAAATGTATATTCCTTACAGTGACTATTTTATGTAAGCTTCTACATTTTAAAGGAATGGGCAAAATCTCAAGCTTTTGATAACAATGAATTTGTCCTGAATCTCCATTTAATTCTTGTCGTCACAAGATCGCAGATGGACCTGAACCATGAAAGCAAGTCACATGAGTTTGCATTTGAAAAAATAAAAAGATGCCCTTAATAATTCTATTTTTAGATCTGCAGAATCCCCACGAACACGCACCGGTTTAGTTTGAGGGCATCTTTAAGGTTTTGCCTAATGGAGCCTGTTAAGCCAGTTAAGTTCAGGATGAATTAATTATCTCGCACAGATCCAATCTGACAGTGCGCTCGCAAATGTGTGTTCATTCTCCTCTGTAAATCCCTCCTTCGATCAGTTCTCCACAACCTTCCC
This sequence comes from Cyclopterus lumpus, assembly GCF_009769545.1. Classification (NCBI taxonomy): domain Eukaryota; kingdom Metazoa; phylum Chordata; class Actinopteri; order Perciformes; family Cyclopteridae; genus Cyclopterus; species Cyclopterus lumpus. The sequence goes on from NC_046973.1 coordinate 12,871,283, forward strand.
CGCTCCTCGCGCCGCTACATCTCCTCCACGCTGACCTTTTGGCCTTCATGTTTCTATTCATAACCGTCCCTCCCTTCCCCAGTGCAATGTTAGCCTTTTTAGCCCTTGCTTTTTTTTGGTTGGAAGTCTGCCGCATTCACCCAACTTGGGGTCCGTTAGCGCTCCATCTTTACTCGGGTTTCGGCCCTTCCTTCGTCTCCGGGTTTGTCTCCTTGCTCATCAACACCTCCTCATGAAGCTCTATGCCCTGCCCTCCATGACCTCTCTTCACACCGGTTGTTTGTCTCACCCTCCAATTAACACACGTTAATTGTTAATTGTTAATTGTGAATCGACTGGCGCTCCTCAGCTACTCCTGCTCCACAATCTGCGGCTGGAGTGATCCATCCAATCGAAGTACGACCGCAGAGGAAGACGATCTCGCTCGCCGCAGGCTAGCCTTTTCCAGTCTTTATGCTAAGCTAAGCTAACCAGCAGCGTGTTGTATCAATCTTCTCCCTCTCAGCAACAAAAGGGAATGTACGCATATTTCCACGAGTTGCTTCCTTGCTTTCGCTCCACCGTGTTGTAACTCGAGTGCAAACATGAAAGTTGTCCTTCGGGAGGACAGAGAGCCATCATCCACTCTTAGTTATCCTTAAAAAAACCCAATTGTGATTGTGTTCGGCATTTCTTTCATTGGTCTTCCTAAAGAAAATCAAGGTTTGTATGTCAGCCCTATAAGAGGTTGTCCTTTGTGACAAATCAAAAACACATATTTTTCCTCTCATCTGTATTTATCAGATCTAGATTGTCTTGGGGTGAGAGATATATCTTCTCTCCAATATAATAGCACATTTTCCTGTTCATATGGAGAGAAGGCAGACATATCTACAGCAGATATCTCCAAGACTAGCCAAAGGGAATCTAGATTAGTAAGTAGCGCAACAAATAAGAGGCAAAATATGTATTAACTTAAACAACAATTCCTTCAGTCAGCAAACAAAACCAAAAAAATTGAAATTCTGGTCGCACTTAGCGGTCAAGCTGTATTTGTTTACCAACCAGCCTCGCGAGTAGTCCTGATGTCACCAAGCTTTAACACTGTTTTTTGATTCTGTCCTATAATATGTGATATTAGAACACCCATGTCTTGAGTGAATGGGGGTAACGTGGAACATCTGGAACGGGGCTTGAACGTGAGCCCGTGTTTGTTTTTCTATTTGTCCTTTCTTTCACCTCAGAGCTTCCTGTCCTGTCAGCGTCCTCCGCCATAATGTCAGTGGACTCACATTAAACCGTGCCATGCCTCACCCAGAGCCGCCGTGACCTCGGCAGAAAACTCTCACGTTCACGCACAATCGCACAGCCACGGATCAATGCCTTTTCTGTTGGTCTCTCTGCCTCTCGCTCTCTCCGAAGCTTTCAATCCTCTTTGCTGTTTATTTTACTTTACCAGGTCTCACCAGGCATCACCTTTTTTTTTACCAGGTCTCCCCAAGTCTCCCGAGGTGTTTTCAAATTCACTGCTGACCCGGGTCAATGACTTCTGTTCTCAACTCTGCGGGGGAAAAAGGGAAATGAGGGGAAATGCGCGATAAGAAGGAAGATGACTTATTGCAGTTGTAAAAGTTGCGCGGTTGGAGAATATAAATGTGCGGATTGTCGCAGAATTAAAAGGGACGAGATGAAATCGCGGCTTGAGGATAAAACGATAGGTGTTCTATTCGTGGAGGGAAAAAGAGTACATGTTGTTTTTATCTGTAGTGCCGATGGAGTAATTCACCACAGTCTGCACAGCTCACACTCTGCCCGTGTTACAATCACGGCTCGGATCTAACTGCTCCTGATAGTAATCACTCCGCCCGAGCCAGCGGAAGATTGCATCACCGCATCATCAAACTCTCTACTTTTTTTCCTGCTGGTGTTTAGGCAACTTTTAGAGACAACAGAAAGAGTTGGCTAGTGTGGTTGGCTCCACAGTGGAGCGAGAGAGGTAGACGGTAAGAGAGAGCGCGGGTTTGTGCCGTCCTCTAGCAGTTTCGGTGAGAACTCAACCCGTTCCTGTGAAACGCGATTAGACCGAACAGCAGTTGACGTTTCTGCTTCGTAGCTTTGATCCATTTTCTTTCTTCAGTCAGGCAGAGAGGAGGGGTCAACCTCAGGGGTCCCGCGTGGCCGATGGACTGCCACGCTTCACTCAGCACCTCGGAGGTCTCTGACGAATGCCAGCGTGCCCAATCTGCATTCACAACAGGGGGGTCGGGGGGAGGTCGTATTCATACATCTTTGCAATTGGCCACTGAACCAAATCTGTGGCAAAAGGTCCTCCGCAGAATATTATTCAAGAGTTGCTGTTGAATCAAGGTGTTAAAACGGATGCACGAGTCAACGGGAGTTCTGTCCGTCTAGGCCACTTGTTGAACGGCCTTCAGTCGCTCTCACCTGTGGTGACCACGGCAAACACCTGTTGAGCAGCTGTTTTGTCACATGTACAACACAAGAGCAGCTGGTGTGGTCTGCTTGAGGCACTGCTGGTATTCCACCCGGGTCCTTTTCTCTGCTTCAGGTCCATCCCTCAGACGAGCCTGTGATCAGAGGCACCGGGATCAGGATGATTACAGAAAAGATGATTAAAGCTGTCGAAAGAAAGAAAGAGAGAGAGAGAGAGAAAAAAATCTGAATAGAAACACAGAGAGACATGAAACAGCGTGCAGTCCTATTGATGCAGATTGGTTTTAAGGAATGTAAAAGAGCAGGTTTTGTGCGTGCGACGGAGCTATGGATAAAAATGGAAAACAGAAAGACAAAGATTGTATAACCTACTTTCTCTCCCAGTGGGAAGGAACAATGAAAGTGGTAAAGAGAGGGATTAGGGATTGAAGTGACACAATGGCGAAGAGGTTTCTGTTCCTGTAAGGCAGAATACATCCAAAAACTCCTAAGTGTACATCATTGTACTACAAACAAGTGTTTGCATCCTGCTTAAGCAAATGCATCTGTGTTGTGTGTGTGTTTGTGTGTTTGTGTGCCGATCCGTCCGTGAGGTCGTGTGTCTTTTTTTTCCCCCCCCCTTTAGCCGCCATCCTCCATCTTGCCGCCGTCCTCGCTTTCCAGGCCTCCCATTAAAATCCCGGCGAGAGTAAAGGTGATGGCGCTGATGCTGACGCGCTCAGAAGGGCGCCGCGTCGTCCGCGTCGTCCGCGTCGTCCATTAGGCCCCCGAAAGAAGCTCGCTCACACGCCGCCGTGCAGAGATTGAGGTCGCCGCAGATGACGACGGATAATGGGATACTAGTGACAGCTCGCCATCTCTTTGTACTTTACACATGAATAACCTTCCCCACGGTGTCAGAAGCGTTCGGTCTCACGGCCGCCGAGTGGCCCGATCGCTCTGTACGCTACAAGAGATGCAGCGGCCTCGATCATTCACTTGTGAGCGGTGCTATTGCTTGACGTTTAAAGTTTTCACCGTTGGTTTGGGACGTAGAAACATTTTAGCCTTGAGAGGAGACAGGCAAAAAATAACATGCACTGGTTCAGTTTAGAGATTTTGGGGGATTATGTCAGAACGATTCAGTGTTTTATTTTACGTAATAAACTGAGGAAGTTTCATGTTAATATCTATTATATTAGTATTATTATATATTATATTTCAATTCAATTCAGTTTTCAATTCAGTTTATTTTGTATAGCCCAATATCACAAATTACAAATTTGCCTCAGAGGGCTTTACAATCTGTACACATACGACATCCCTGTCCCAGGACCTCACATCGGAAGGAAAAAAGGGAAGAAACCTTCAGGAGAGCAACAGAGGAGGATCCCTCTCCCCGGATGGACAGAAGCAATAGATGTCATGTGTACAGAATGAACAGCATTACAGAGTTACATGAATATGACAATGTATGAATGGAACTCCAATCCATGAAACAGAAGGAGGTAGCGAGGAGGGGGGGCGGTGCATCAGCAGGGCCAACGCGGGAAGCCGGCTCACCAGGCATCAGACACCTCCAGGTCCAATGGACCCTATGAGACGTGAAGTCACAACGACTCCGGGGAGGAAGCAGAGTTAATAAGGTGCAATGGAGATATGTAAATTCATCCATAAGGAGAGAGAGAAGATGAGATAGGTGCTCAGTGTATCCTAAATATATATATATATATATATATATATATATATATATATATATATATAATATATAATAATAATTTATTTAATCTGTCGTGACAATGTTTCACATCCCTCTCCACTTTCTTTGTGTTTTGAACCTGCTTTTATCCAATGTTCACATTTCTGTAATGCAAATGTGCCTAAATGTAATAAGATGATACCAAAAGGAAAGTGTCTTAATGTTAGTAATCAGCTCGGGAGGTTTCGCAGTGATCTATCTATTAGTCACATTTCTTTTTTTTCTCACCCGGGGTGTCTCCCTTTACGCTAGGACAAGGTCACATGACACCTTGACCTTTCAGCTTCACAAAGTCAAATCATCTTGGTAAACTAGGAATTGTGGACCTTGCGTAACAAAGTATACCAGAAACATTTCTTCTTCTTCTAGTCAAGCATACATTATATTTTCATCAACATATACGTCATTTTTATTATTTGATCCCTGACGCGAACAGGGGGATACTAAGTGAAGCAATCTTCTGCATGTGCAACCATTCGGGCTCGTACCGAGACGCCTAAATTTGTCCTCGAACAGCTTTATTGATTAGCGCGCGATGGTGGCGGGACGGGGCCGTTTGTCTCCCGCGGTCGTGGCTTTCCAAAGCCGGTGTTAAAGCACACGTGCAGTCGCCATTCACTTCTCAAAAGAGCTCGTTGAGATCGTAATCCCACTTGTTCCTCTTTATCCGCGATCCTCCCATCGGCCCCCGCTCTCTTTTATTCCTTCTAAATCGCCCTCACTCATCCCATTGCTAAGAGTGACCCCCCCCGCCCTCTCCGCCGTCTTCTTATTGACACGCGTTTCGTAAGAAGGGCGAGTGAATGCATTCTCATATTTGACTAATACCCAGTGACACAAATCGAGATCTGATTACTCACACGCACAGAGCAGAAAATGGGCCCAGTGCTCGTGAGTTAATCAGGTCTGTGTGTGTGTGTGAGTGTAAATGTTTAAATCCTTGTTCTAAATCATGCATGTGAGTACGCATTTTCGTATTCAATCTCTAAGTCCACCGTGCTATTTTAGGGAAGTCATCGGCGAGCTTCCCGGGCGCCTGCATAGTTGGGGGGACGGGGGGGGGCAGTTTGCTCAAGGTATTATGATCCGCTCGACCCTGAACCGCAGCGACAGCTATACAGAGCCAGTGGAGAGAGAGAGAGAGAGAGATCATTTAGGAAATGTTGGTTGAAATAATACATGGTTCACAAGGATGCCATCCACACATGAATAATTAATTCCTGTAGTATTAACATTCCCCTCTTTCCCCAACCTCATCACTGACTGTTCCTCTCTTTCTTTTTTTTCTGCCAACTTTCCTTTTGTGTTCTCATACTCTCACTCTTCCACTTGATCTCTCGCAGACTCTCGCAGCGCTGGGTCTTAACCTCCAGTTCTGCCGTGTGAAGTCGATTTGGAAGTGTCTTAAAACTTGCGTTCTCTCTAACGGCCAGCAGGGGGCGACTGCTCTGGTGGCAAAAAGAAGTCTGATTGTATAGAAGTCTATGAGAAAATGACTCTACTTCTCTCTTGATTTATTCCCTCAGTAAACATTTTAAACATGAGTGTATGGTCTCAATCGCTAGTTTCAAGTCTTCTTCAATACAGCATGATGTTCATTTAGTAGATTCTGGCCCACTTTTCAGGGCAAACATTTACTTTGGAAGGAGTGGAACGGCCGCCGCAAACAGTTCGACATGCGTTCTGCTCATGTCCTATTTCTGTGGTGTGACCGCCTCAAGAGGCCAAACATTCACAGAATAAGCGTTGGCATTTAACAACAGTGTTGGACACAAAAGGGCACGGAGGGCCAACGGACACGCCGTTACAGCTCGGCCCCGAGGCAAAGTGTTCAAGAGCACTTGTCTACGAGTGACTGCACCGCGCCATTATCTCGCACTCGCTCCAACCCTACACGGTCGGCATGGAAACAGCCGCTACGCCGTCTTTAATTGGCCCGTAAACGGTTGTCCACAGTGCGCCCGTGCCCCTCGCTCCTCTGATTCGAAGCCACTGATTAAACCCCCTCAGCTTTGATTTCACGCTCGTATTAGTGTTTCGAGGGTTGCCATGGAGCCCCCAGTAGGGCTGTGTTTTGCTAATGAAAGGAGGCACTTGGCCGGGCACGCACTTCACAGTCACTGCATGCTACTGACTGGGCCTCGCATGCGGTTACTTCATTTGTATTGGCTGGACCCGCATCGGGGAGCACGAGACTCAGCTGAAACACGATCAGTTGAATCTCTTCGTCGCACAGTTGTTCTTTTGGGGATCATCGGTCTGGGGAACTCTTCCACAACTGCAGCGGGGTTTGCGTCTCCGTGCTGTTTTTAATCAAACAGATGATGATGATTAAGTCTCATTAGATCCGCTTGCCCTGTGCGATGTGAGGTCATTAGTCATGCACAGAGTCGGTGCTGCTGGTGGTCAAAGGATTCCTCTGTGTACAGCTGTGTTGTGTTCATTGTGTGAGCTACCTGTGCACAATAGTTTATAGCATTTCATTTATTTGTATGATGTGATTGGTCCAACACATGTCAGTGCTGTTTATTTCAGCTTGTGCCATTCTTATTAATTCAAGCCATGTGCTTCAAAGTTGGGGTTCGGCCCAGATACCGATACCTGGGCTCTGGCTATCGACCGAGAACCGATCAGATACCGGTGTTTAATCAATAAGCTGTACGCCTCCCTGTGTTGAGGTCACTGGGATCATTCTTTCATGTGCAGTTCAACAGTCTTTCGTCAAACAAAATGTGACAAATAAATCGAGAAATGTAAAATTACTGAATTGTTTTGTGTTATTTAAATAATAAATCACACAATTTGTCAAAATGTACACATGCCAGCAGCTCTTTGTACATTAGTGCCTTGAGCCAAACGCCTTGAGCCAAACGCCTTGAACCAAACGCTTGTGTTTTTATCCTGTGAGCATAAGCAGCTGGTACCATCAGCACACTTTTGGCCTGCCCTGACCTTTGACCTCACCGCGTGTGGGAGCACGGCCGCTCTACTGTCGTGAACTACGATGCGATGAATTCAGGCGTACCAGATACACCAACAAATAAAAGCATAAAAAGACCGGCCAAAGCACAACTCAAACGTTTTTAACCGCCGGTTCTGTGTTTTCTTTTTCGTGTGCGCAGATTCTCGTCGGAGAGCTGTGTGCCTTCTTTACCAAGGCCGAGGGAACCCAGGAGAAGACCATCGTCACTGCAGACTGCTGCTACTTCAACCCCCTGCTGAGACGCATAATACGTTTCCTCGGTGAGCACTTTGCATCACTCCGCCCCTTCCTGCTCTCTATGGGCACTTTGCCGCTGAGGTGTGACAAAAAAAAAGAAAAGAGCACAAAAAAGTGAAAGGGAAAAGGTTATCGGGACGCGACCCGCTACACTCGAGCGTTTGTCAACCAGCTCGTGCACGTAGCTGTTAATTGGGTGAGGTAATATATTCAGGATCACGGCAGCGAGAATATTAATCAGCCTGCACATTTGCATCTCCAGCTGAATCAGCTGAGGTGGAGGAATTTCACACCTCAGCAGATAATAATGTGTTGGGGCTATTTCAGGAAGGGGGAAACGTTTCTTTCTTCTTTTTTTTAATCTCGCAGCGCTGTTAACGTGTGTGGAAATTGCTCAAGTGTCTCACGTGCTTCTTCTTCTTCTTCTTCTTCTTCTTCTACTTCTTCATCTCTCGCCCCAGGCGTCTACGCCTTCGGCCTGTTCACCACCACCATCTTCGCCAATGCCGGCCAGGTGGTGACGGGGAACCAGACGCCCCACTTCCTGTCCGCCTGCCGGCCGAACTACACGGCACTGGGCTGCCAGTCCACCATGCAGTACATCGCAGAGCGCCGCGCCTGCACGGGCAACCCGCTGATCGTCATGTCGGCGCGGAAATCCTTCCCGTCCAAGGACGCGGCGCTGAGCGTCTACTCTGCCGTGTTCTCAGTGGTAGGTTGGAGCATGAGGACCAACCCTACACCGATGTTTTCACTTCATTCTCTGGGATTGACGTACAAAACATATCTTGCTGAGACACCAGCAGTGTTAGTGAATCAGATTGATACCAAATTAGCGTAGCTTAGCATGAAGAATCGATTTTTTTATCCATACAAAAACGGTTATGAGCCGGACTATTTCTTGGCCCGGGATTGTTGTTGTCATCGCCGTCATCTTTGCGTTTACTTTATATGCAATTTCTCTAGAAATAGTAGAATAGTAAAGTTCTGTTTTGCCTTGCTTTTGATCATAATAATCTAGTGAGGTTATAATGCCTCGTTTTGTTTGTTGCACTCCGACCGTGCGCCTTCTCTGCAGATGTACGTGACGCTGGTGTTCAAGACCAAAGGCACGCGGCTGACCAAGCCCACCATCAGCCTCACCCTGTTCTGCCTGGCCATGTTGGTGGGCGTGATCCGGGTGGCCGAGTACCGCAACCACTGGGCCGACGTCCTAGCTGGATTCTTCACCGGGGGAGCCATCGCTGTGTTTTTGGTGAGAGGCCGTACCCGACAGGAAGTCAGTAACCGCAGGCAGGTTTACCACCCGCAATTCTTAGACGTTTTTTAAACAGCAGGTCTCCTGTTTCTCGTCGATGAAAAACTTTTTGAATGCAGGGAAGAATAAGTTAGCCCTCGTATTACAGTAAAGTATAAATAGCTGAACATGCTAATGTTTTCAGCTAAAGTTGTAAAAACTAAATGAGACCACCCTCCAAACTACACAGCAAAATCGGTAGTGTTACTTAGTGTTAAATTTCCAGTGAAAAATATTTGGAGTTGATCAGTGTTGTTTTCAGTGTTCATTAAGCACTTGCAGTGTTGAAATCGCTTTGGGGGCTGAGTTATTTCGGCGAGTTAACGCAATGCACTCCTGACTGAGTTATCTACACATTTTCGCGGTCTTTCTTCAACTGACGGTGCCAGTCGAGAGAAGTCGGTGTCCGGAAGATTATTTCAATTCAGGAGGTAAGAACGAAATATAACGTTATTTACTTATGCATGCTGTTTATCTTTAGCCTTATATACAATTATGTGTTGATGTCAAGTGTGGTGCAATGTGTTTTATTTGTCATTGAGCCTGGTGGCTAATAGCTATCTAGCTAGCAAGTAGTTAACTATTTATTTAAGGGGCATTTTCTCTGATAGGATTGTCAAATATATTGTTCGCTAGGTGTGTTTCAATGTTATTTGGATGCCCAACGTTAAATGGTTTGCTATGCGAAAGTTAATAATTGTCAACTAGTTAGGTTAGCTAATTAAAGTTGTAACTAATATGGTTAGCTCATATAATGCTAATATTTAAATGTTAGCTAACTTTATCTAACATCAAAACGTTCTGAGATGATAAATAAGTAACTGGTCCAGCATATTTCACAACAGGCCAAAACAATAATTGGCCTTTTTGCATTTTTAGAAAATGTATGTGACAATATTTTGCAACCATCCAACGTGACACGACAGAAAGGCTCGTGCCACAGCAGTCTCGGCGGTTAATGGGTTTGTGTCACTGCCGTCTCGAGCACTGCTCATGTTGCGGGACTGCCCTCTCGAGCACAATATTATTTAACGTTACTGGCTTCTTGGCACTGCGGTCTGGAGCGCTGCTAGTTTGTGCCTCGGTACTGCGGTCTCGACCACTCGCGGACTTAATAGTTTCACGGCACTACGGTCACGAGGGTTACTGCTTTCGCGGCATCTTTGTCTCGAGCGCTTCCGCACTTGTTCCTTCACCTCTTAGCGTTCGTTCCTTCACCGTCTTTAACGCAGCACGGGGCCCCCGTGCACGCAGAAGCTAGCACGCTAGCTTTTAACGTGTTAAACACAGCGTCCAATGTCTATGTGCACGAGCGTGTGCTAAACAGCTAGTTACACTGACAGTAGAGGACAGCAGCAGCTTGTGACTCATTGATACCCAAAACGGTAATTATAGACCTGTGTAGTTTAATTTACAACATGAGACTATATATACCTTTATAGCCTGTAACTGACCACTTGTTTCACTTGAGATATGTTTAATAACTCCTTGCCTCGAGAAAGTTGAACAGCTAGTTTTTTTCCACCATTGGCAGTTTCTGCAAGATATCATCATGCTGCTGAAGGTGAAGTACCACATTACAAAGAAGTACATCAGACTACAGCAAGAGTTCACATACTTGGATTTCATCAGTGCCGGTGAGTAACATCTCCTGTATGCACATTGTTTAAGTGGCAGTTTTCTTCCAAGATATTTTCTGTGCTGTTCATTATTTATTTTACTTGGTGCTATTTGTCTTATGTCAGAAGAAGGCAGTATACTTCTTGCTGCAGGCACTTTTGGTTTATTTTGACATGCTAAATAGGAAGCATTGATAATTAATATTCGGATGTTACCTTGTGATTTTCTTGGTTGCTTGGCTAAAAATGTTAAGTGTTGCCACAACTGGAAAACAGTGTGTCCGCAATTGCAGCTCTAAACATTAGTAGCCGACTGAGGGCGCTTTTTAGTTTATAACTTGCTTATAAAAGTTACTATTTTGTCTTTTACACTGTCATGTTGGTAATGGCTAAATTGCAACATCATACTGCTGCTGTTAACAAATCAAAGTGTGCAATTCAGATACGTTGTTCAGTTAGTTGATCAGTCAGCCGTTATATGCAGTTAAAACATGTTTGTTTTCTTTATCTGTATCTGTAGTGAAAAACAAGTTTGGGCTTCATGATGTAGCTGAACTTCACATTTTTGATGAAGCTGACATAGAAGTGGAGGAAGACATCCTTCTTGAACTAATAGAGTCCAATCCAGACTTATGTCTGACAGTGCGTGACAACATTTCAGATGAAGGTAGGTTTCATTACTAAATGTGTTGAAATTAATGCTCAGAGTTTATCTGCTTTGAATCCCTTTTATGTCCCTGACTGTGACTACAGTAACAAAGAAACAACATGTCAGCAAAAGACAGATCAGCATCCAATTAGCATTTATTTATTTATTTTCTTCTTCAGATCATTCAACACCATCTTCCCTCACGGAATCCATGTCACATACTTCAAGTGACAATGACCTCTACAGTCAAAGACAAATGGGGATTTTGACAGGCAGAAATATATCCACCTCTGACATCATGAACAGGTCTACCACAGAGTATTCTGATTCAGAGGATGCAAAAGAGGTACATGAGAGCAGTAGATGTCAGTTATAGTTTTTACTCAAAAGATTTCAAGAAAATTGTTACACTGAATTAAGCTTCTTTCCAGTATAAGGACATTTAGACTGGTGAATGCCAAATTGACAAAGTAAAGTAATTTAGTACAGTACAAATCCAAACAGGGTTTAACTGTTGTGTAGCTTTCTATTATGTAACTCTTCTTTCCATACATATTTATTGAATTAGGTTATCGGGTTATGAGCCTTTCCTTTAGTACTGTAGACTATATTGCTTACTTTGGCTTTAACATGGCCTACGTATCACAGAACATTGTTGCTTCATTACCAGATTTCTTTATTTTTAAACCTTCGTTGGGTGCAAGGAATTCCTTTTAACCTTCGTCTGAACAGACCAATTTGTGTCTATTTTGTTTTAAATTATTTTGATCCCAGAAGACTGAATTGTACATTAAAAACATTTATTTTATGTGAGTAGATGGTAGAAAATGCCTTGCTTACAAAGCCTGGAGGTGAGGACGTCCTTGAAGAGTACAAGTCCGAAAATTCATTGAAGCACCGCACCCGTAGACAGCTTGTCAACATATTGGCTAGCCATATGACTGAAATGCATGGGTAAGTGTTTCTTTAACAAATTGTAAAATTCTAAACCATTTCAGACTAAAAGATTTATATTAAGAAGGAATTTTATTTATTTTCAGAATGCATGGTATATAATTAACAAAGGTGAGGCCCTATAGTCATTAGTGAGGCATTCTAATTTAATGTTTTATTTTCATTTTTACTCTAAAGGAGGATTCCTTCCCGTAAACAGAAGGAGAAGTTTGCCCTGGGAATCATTACACTCTTTCCTTCGCTAAAGGATCCCTTTTCTCCAAATGGCTATGTAAGTAGTACTTCCAGAATACAGACCAAACTTACAGGCTAGAGTTTTGGGGTTTTCTTCAAAATAATAGAATGGATATACAAATAAACCACAGAAAGTATTCTATATATTTGATTGACATTGTTAAGCAATTCATTCACAATCCCATAATTGCCTTTTCTATGAGATCAATGAGTGACCTTTGTAATTATATATATTTAAAATAACTTAACAGGAGCACTTCTATGATGGGGAAAAAGGCACAGGATATTTAGCATGGCGCCTCAAGACCATCTCGAGGAATAAATATCAACGGCCAGGCAAGGCAGAGCGCATCGGGCCTCAAGCACAGGGACCAAACCGCCGGAGATCAGCAGCCACAGTGTCTCAGCAGCTTGATGGAGATGCTTATAGGGAGGCTATATCATTTCTTGTTCACTCTCCTGATAAAACAAGTGTGTTTGAGAAGATGAAGATGACCTTACAACATCGCCAGGACCTAGTCCATGACCCGCAGAGAACCACAGATGTCTTAAAAACATTTCCCCGTTTTTTAGATGTCAAAGGACTAGTGAGTTGTGCATGTCTTTTATTTCTTAATTTAGTTGGACATTAGAAATTAACAGTGCCAGTGATGTAAAAAAAATAATAATATGGTTTTGCATCAATGTATGATCAACAGCTGAATCAAGACTTCCTGCTGCTGTTTGGTGCTGAAACAGCTGCCAAGATGCTTGAGAAGTGGGATACAGCATTCAAGCCCAAGGTTATCAAAGAGGCCAAACACCTGACTCAGACAGCTGAACTGTGCCGACTTCTGACGGCGGCTGAAAACCTTGCAGAGAACGATCACAGCAGTAAGTTACATAAAATGCATGGTTTATAGTCCAAATGGCTGGTGATATTATCTGTGTGCATTCCAGTACATACTAATGACTTTTTTTGTCTTTTTGCTCCTGGTAGACTGGGACAGTGACATGGCATCTCTGCTGCTCCTGCTCCATCTCTTGCCACCCACAGCTGGACGGAAGAGGACCAAAATAAGTCCCAGTGATGCAGCGGGCAAAATGTTGCACTTTCACAAGGTACGTAGGTCTCATCTGATCCCACAAGCCAGTTTTTCAGTTTCATTAACTCAATTAAACACAAGAGACATGAGTTTGCAAAAAAAGAAACATAACTAATCTGAATGTCTCAATGTTGCAAACTTCACAACAATTCCTAAACATTAAGGACTATCTGCACACACACACACACATGCACACACACACACACACACACACACACACAGACAGTAGCAACTCAACTCTTCTCTTATTGACCCAAGTATGCAGTGATCATTTGAAAACTTGCTAATTCTTCCTTTTACTATGCTGCTTTGAAGTGATAATTCAGATTCTTACACATGCTTAACTAGGAGTTAAGCATGCGTAAAGTTTACGTTTGTGAGACAAGGGGCTAGATGACTGGTCAAACTGGTGGATATATTAAACTGTCAAGGAACAGCAAGTACCAATGTGTGGCTGATAATTTGAACTGCCACTCTAAGGTGTTTGTTCTGTTTTTTTTAGTCATGCTGCAGCATCGTTGAACACCTGCAGGGCAGAGTGGCTAAACAACCATACATCCTTGCTGTTGGCCGAACCCAAAACCAAATTGATGCCTTCTACATCGTAGTGGACAAACAGCTCATCCCGTGCAAAGCCACCAGCTCGTTGGGTGCTTTTGATGAACTGTTTAAATCCCACTATGTGTTCAACCTGTCCTATGATGAAACCCTTGTCCCACTCTTCACCTTCGTGCAGACAACTGTCTACAACATCGATATTGCAACAACAGATGAGTCTCCAAGGGTCCGTGAGTTAAGAGCAAAAGTCTTAAACTAGGTTTAAAAAGATGTTAAAGTGTTTCATTTGTCAAGCTGTCCATGCGGCCTGCCAGGACTTGATAACCCATTTAAGAATTGATCACAGTTTCTATCCTAGCACCAGGTTTAAGTTGGTATGTGCACAAGGTCGTTGTAGGCGTCAGTTTTCAACATTTTGTGGCTTAAAAAAACATTTAATTCGAGTTCATGAGAGGGATTTTAGTCAAAGTGGTGATGCAGCTAACTCAGAGCCATTTCAAGCAGATTTTCTCAGTCAGCAAAATACTACAGAAGCTGTTGTAACAAGTGCCACACAGAGCTCAGAGGCTGTGTGTTCCGAGGACAACGCATCAGGCCTTTACAGAGAAAATACAAACAATATTTGCGCGTCAATTATTGCTAAACTCCAAGGAAGTGGTATGGCAAATAGTTTGGTTTCAACAATTGTTGGCGATTTGGAAGAACTTGCTACTGGACTGCACTCCCAAATCAAGCATGATATACTGTCTGCTGTGCCTAAAGATGAGCTTGTAAGATCTACATTAGAAGAAGGTCTTAAGAATTTTGAAAACCCATTTGTTAACTTTAATACTGAAACTAAAATAATGAAATATTTCAATGACAAATGGGGGGTTGTGGAGCCAGTAGAAGTAATGTTGGGAGTTCGATTTGATACCAGGCGAAACAAAATAACCGGTACTTATGACCAAGTCCCAGTGAAAGACACCTTTGTATACATTCCAATTTTGGAAACAATCAAATTTATGTGCCGCAATTCTGATATTTGCAAACTGCTTGGGGATCCTTGTGTGTCAATAACTGACAGATATGAAGACTTCTGCAATGGAAGTTACTTTAAGACACATGCATTGTTCTCTAAACACTCAAATTCTTTACAAATTCAGCTGTACTATGATGACTTTGAAACTGCTAACCCACTTGGTTCAAAACGTGGCGTTCACAAAATAGGTGCTCTCTATTTTGTCCTCAGAAATCTTCCGCCAAAGTTGAACTCTGCTTTGATAAACATTCATTTGGTTGCACTGTTTCATACTGAAGATGTGAAAAAATATGGCTTTGATCCTATTCTGCAGCCTCTGATTGATGACATCAAAACACTTGAGAGTCATGGCCTTGATTTGCCTTTCTCCGCTGAAAAGGTCCGTGGCACTATATGTCAGATAACTGGGGACAATTTAGGGATGCACGCAATTCTGGGTTTTACAGAGTGTTTTAGTGGTCATTATTTCTGTTGTTTGTGTTTGATTGAAAAAGCTGATGCACAGAATGTTTACAATGAGGATGACCCCAAGATAATCTTGCGTGGAAAAGAGCTTTTTGAAATGCACTGCAATGACTTACAATCAGACCCACAGAAGTTATCCGTGTTTGGTTTAAAGAGAAATTCAACTCTTAACAGCCTGCAGTTCTTTCATGTTTGCCACAATTTTTCTTTGGACATAATGCATGACATTCTTGAAGGGGTGGCTCAGTATGAGATGAAGTTATTGTTAAACTATCTCTCAGAAAACGTTTTATCAAAACAAAATATATTCTCTAGGATTTATGCTTTTGACTATGGGTACTTGGAGCGCAAAAATCGCCCTACAAGGGTTAACTTGGACGGTAGTGGCAATAACATAGGACTCAATTCTGCTCAGTCTCTTTGTCTTGTCAGAAACATTCCTTTGCTTTTTGGTGACATTGTGCCAGAAGGAGACCAAAACTGGACTTTGCTGCTGCTTTTACTGCAGATAATCAACATCACATTTTCTCCATCTGTTACACTCGGCATGACTGTACATTTAAAGCACTTAATAATGGAACACCATGAATTGTTCAAACTGTTGTATCCACATAGGAACCTGATCCCTAAACATCACTTTATGATACATTACCCAGCTTGTATGAGAAAAATCGGACCTGATACACATGTGGAGCATGAGATTCGAAGCAAAACACAAGGCCTTTAAAAACACTCTAAAAAACTTCAAGAATATAACAAAATCTCTTGCAAAAAAACATCAAATGTCCATAGGATATCATTGGGAGACATCACCTTTAAACCACATTGAATATGGACCTTTGAAATCATTTGTAGACCATAGTGACATGTTTGCTCGAGATCTGCATGCTGCTGTACCCAATGACCTCTTCTCTACCAACTGGGTTAAAATCAGTGGGACAGAGTACAGGACAGGACTAATCATCTGCAGTGAGATTGATCATGATATGCCTGGGTTTTGCAGAATAAAGAAGATCGTTTTAGTCGACAGTGTTATCTACTTTGAAGTGAACAAGATTGTGGTTGACCATTTTAGTGAGCATTTCCATGCCTACCAAGTGTGTGAAAGTGATGAGAAAGCTGTAATCAAAGCAGACAGTCTTGTAATATACAAGCCCTTTGACCTACAAAGTGCTTATGGTAAAGGTGAGAGCCTATATATTGTACCGTTATTTTCTTTGTAAATGTGCATTCGGTATGTAGTTAAGTTGTGCCCATGGTGCTTGGTATACATTTTCTGAATAAATGGAAACATTTGTTGTATGATTTGTTGTATTTGTTCAC
This sequence comes from Cyclopterus lumpus, assembly GCF_009769545.1. Classification (NCBI taxonomy): domain Eukaryota; kingdom Metazoa; phylum Chordata; class Actinopteri; order Perciformes; family Cyclopteridae; genus Cyclopterus; species Cyclopterus lumpus. The sequence continues at coordinate 12,887,879 of NC_046973.1, forward strand.
TGCTACTTCACATTTTAACTAATCTAAACACAAATACACGTTAGTGTAAAAAATACACTTTCATGTGTCATAAGACAACACCGTGAGTGTTGGATATTAACACTTTTAGTGAAAAGAAACAACACAATTTAGTGTAAAAAATACACTTTCATGTGTCATAAGACAACACCGTGAGTGTTGGATATTAACACTTTTAGTGAAAAGAAACAACACAATTTAGTGTAAAAAATACACTTTCATGTGTCATAATACAACACCGTGAGTGTTAGATATTTAACACTATGAAAGAGTTAACATAGTAACACTATCCAAAGTGTAAATTTAACTCTGAACCCGAGTGGATTATATAAACACTGACATAGTGTTAATTTTAACACTATACGAGTTAATTTCACACTTCCGATTTTACTGTGTACCCTACAAGACGCGTGGCGGGTGGGCAGGGTTTAGCGGAGGGGTCAAATCCAATCACGCATCTCTTTCTATTCCCCCCCCCCCCCCAGGTGACCTGTGTGATAAACAACTTCCAGCAGATGCTGCCAAATCCTCCTCCGCCACGCCCCCTGCGGCCCGAGTCCGTGCTGGGCATGCCGATGGTGACCCTGCCCTGTGTGGAGAGTCCACTCGAAAAGTTAAGTGGCCCTCAGGTAAGGGGCGGGGGCGGGGCATGTCTGCGCTCACTAAAGAGGGGCTGAGATGCATACCCCTTGTCACCTGCACCCCCCAAGTACCAAAGAAAACACCCAAGTGAGTCTCTGAGCCTCGATAAGATGGGAAATGAGCCAAGATGTCTGCGCGGCCTCGCTGCTGAACGCCACGTGGCACACGTTTCCATCCTATCAGGGATTCAGAGACTTGGCCTGTTTGGCCCGACGCGCTCCAGGCGTACCAAACGCAAACAGAACAGACAGTTCGGCGGTGCCACCCGCGCCTCCTAAAATATGTGTTGATCTCGCCAGCCCCGAGTATTTACTCGGGGAATGTCTCGCGTCCTCTGTGGTCTGTCTCCGTCACTAACCCTCACCTGACTGCCTCTTCTCCTCTGTCTCCCACCTTGCCTCTCTCCTTTCAATCTGCTCCCTTGTCCCTCACTCTCCTCCAGCATCCTGCACTCTCCTCCTCCCCACCTTACAACGCCTACGTCCAACCATTCTAACCAACCTTGAGCCCCACCTTTTTTTGTTCCCCCCCCTCCCCTCCCCTCCCCCACCCCATCGCCATTCCCTTCGTCATCTGTCGCCTTATTTCTGTTTCCTGCTCGGTTTCGCCTGTGTTTCTCTCCCCCCCATCACCTCCTCCCTCCTCATCCAGCGCATCACTCTTGATTTTTTTTCTTCACTTTTCTCTCTCTCTCTCTCTCTTTCTCTCTTTCCTTCGCCTTCCTCTTTCTGCCCCATCCTCTTTCTCTCTCTCTCTTTCTCACTCCTCTCTTTCCCCTGCAGACTCCGCGGGGATCTCCGTTCACCGAGATCACATGACCATCAGCCCTATCGGTCCCCCGCCACCCCCGATGTCCTCATACCGTCTCGCTCCATTTCCAGCGAAGTCTAGACCAGTCGGAGCAGCACTCGCCGCACTGCGCCGCCCACCCGGCCGGGCGGTACGCAACGCTGCACCGCTCCTATTCCACGCAGGTCTAGACAATGCAGCACACACACACACGCACACACACAAACCTTTCCTGCTGCCCTCTCAAACCCCCGGGGAACCGATAGGCAAACAAACTCTTTAAAGACGTTTCTCTCTGCCGGACATTCAGGACAGAGTCAGGAACATCTCTCCTTCTTTTTTTTTTTTTTAATAAGACTTTAGTTTTCTGTCTGAACTCGGCCGTGTGAAGCTCACCTTTGTCTCCAGTGGCTCTTTCAAAGACTCAAACTGTGACCACCGAGAAGGAGGCGAAACGTGCCGGAGGGGAAGCCTCCCGCTGTCTGCTGCCAGGAGGCGGCATGTTGGACCAAAGGAGCCCTCTGAAGGATGCTGCTGAGATTTACCCTCAGAAACATCCTTTTAGCCAGCCGCACACACACACACACACACTCGCACAGCAGTGTGAGTAGCAGTGCCCTTGTCAGCTCCGCGTGCGATTTACTCCGATGAAAGAATCCATATTCCATATCTCTCAGCAGAAGTACCAGACAATAGCAAACAGGGATGAGAGTACAGACAAGATCTTCACTTTTTTTTCCTTCTTCTCTCAGACGGTTGCAACAAAAAAAAAAGGAAAGAAAACTGATGTGAAATACAAACACATTTGATAAGACTAAGCCGAGCTCCCGACTGCAGGTTGGCAAAGGAAATGCATCACATCCGGGAGCAAATATTAGTTTTGTATTCTGAGACGAGGAGCTTTCATACAAAACGCTTTCCTGTGACGTTTCTTTTTTGATGTTGTTTTCTTCCTCGCACGGCGTCGCTCACTTCTTCCTCGACGATTCTCGGTAAAAGACTGGCCAAGTCGTGTAATTATTGTGATTATTTTCTGAGATTTGATCAACAGATTTATTTATTGATATGTACATACTGTGTGGTTGCCGTCAGCGTGACAGTTTTGCTGACTTTGATTTGCACACTTCCTCAAATTCTTTTTTTATTCACCCTCCTCCTCTCCCCACACAACTGCTTTTCTTTCTTTTTTTTTACAACCCCTGTTTTGCTCCCCTCTGTGGCATCTTGACTATAATACCATCACTGTGCTAATGTTTATCTCTGCTGGACGACACACACACACACACACACACACACACAAACACAAACACAAGAGTAAGGTCCAGTTTCACAGAGCACATACATTCAAAAGCACATGCACACACACACATGTGGTTGTTGCTGAACGACCCCTTCCCCTTAATCCCCCTTCCGAACACTGAAACCTGTTTGTATGATATTGTACATAACCCTTTTTTTGTATTGAGAGTGGGATTTTTACACAAGCATCACCAACACTCAGTCTAGTGATTGGGGGGGAGGGGTGGAGAGAGATATTGTGTGTATTGCGATGATGGAGAACAGTGTGTATGAAGGTGCGAAACCACTTCTGAACCAACAGCAGCGGTTGGAAAACACCCGGAGGACTCACTCATTTGCCCTCTGGTCCAATAAGTCGTCTTCATTAGGTTATGAACTCGAAGCCCAAACCCCACCCCTTTTTTTCCCCATGTCAAATCTCCGGACAAGTTCACGGCCTCGCTTCAGCTCAGACGACCGGACATGAAAGTTGACAAAGCTGGTGCGAGCAGCGCCGAGGAATTGGAGCTGTGGACGCCCGTCAGCGACATTGTGCGTCTTCAAGTCGCCCCTGATTCGGTCCGAGAGAGTGGTCACCTTTTTTTTACGCCGAGTCCGAACCTAAAGCACTGTGTTACCCTGTGGCGCAGTTGATCCAGCGTGCCTCGTGACGTAACTAACAAACCCTGCCATTTCTACGTATTTTGACGTGACTTGAAGCACCGCGCCTGAAAGGCCGAACCCGACCCGAGCTTCATTCGTTCATATCTGTCCGAACACCGATTCGTGGTGCTACATCGGCTAAACTTCATCTGTTTTCATGCTGGCCAGGTGGGCCGGAAACCAGGTTGATGATCATGGTGAGACTGAAACAAACAATGAGCTGAAAGATGCTAAAAAACTATAATTTGATCCATTGTTAACATAATAAACATATCGATTAACAGCTTTAAGAAATCTTATCTAAAACCTGTGTGGTTGGTTGGAAATCTCAGGAGCCCCCACATTTTGGAGAGATGATTTCTTTTTTTAATCACTTAATGCTGCTTTAATATTCAGGTTGTATTCTTTTTTCTTATCTGGCGAGTGCTATGTACCTGTGTTCACTTTTACATTTGGCGGTGTGAGCTGACACAAGATCGGAAACGTGACAAAAGAAAGAGGAAAAATTGCATTCACGTCCACAATTATTATTATTTTATTTAATATGATAAAATACGTTAAAAACGTATCACTGGGACGTCTCTCTGAGGCGGGTAATTCTTTGCTGTTGTTCTGATATTTCTACCGAGCCACGGCCGGTACACGTGGCCCATCTGCAGCACCCGGTATCACCACGATTAATACAAATATTTGAGCGAGATTCTCCTCCTTCGGCTCGTCGCCAACACCGCGACACCCCGGAGAAACACAAACGCCATGCGTGAGTGTGCGTGAGTCGGGGTCAGACTCGCGACCTTTCGCTGCATGATGTCGCCTTCGTTGTCCCCCTTTTTTTCTTTCCAGCCCCCCTCCTCACAACCCGATGTAATGGAAGTCAACAGAACATGAAGGACATCACATTGAGCGCTCCAACGAAAGAGAAGAAAGAGTCCGATTCTCTTCAGGTCAGAATATCGTTCCCCTCCAGGTTTGACCTCCAGAACACCAGCCAACCTCCTTCTCCTCCTTTTTCTCCTTCTCCTCTTTTCCTCTTCTCCTCTAGGTTCGGCTGTGGCTCTTGTTCTTCTTCATGCAGCAACAATACACGCTGCGTGTTGACTGATGTGAAATTACAAAATACAATAGATAAATAACAACGCACCAGACTCCTTTCAGATCTGAAAACACATTTCCTTTGATCCTCTTGTTTTGTAAAGATGTGTGTGACAGAGAACAATAAATGGATATTGCAATACGACAGCGCTGTGTGTGTGTGTGTGTGTGTGTGTGAGGAGGAGGAGGAGAAGGAGGAGAGTTCTCTTCAATCATTAATCACTGACGGTTTTTTATTTTGGCCAATCACAGCTGGGTTCATCCACCTGAGTGCGCGTTTCTTTATTCATTGAGCATTCTGGATTAAAAAGTATAAATACTTCCGCACGATTAAAAGATGCTCTTGGTTGCATTATGGGAATTGCAGGATGACGAAATGTCCGATAAGTCGGTTTTGATCTTCTCAGAAGTCTCTCCGTGGTTCCAAATAAATCTAGTGTGTGGACCTCTATTACTATTATTATATTAGTATCGATTTCCAGTGATGGTTTGAATACTAAGATCCTTTATTAAAGTAAAGGTACTAATACAACAATGTGAAAATACTTCAGTGCAAGTCCTGCCTTTCAAAATCCCACTTAAATAAGGTGCAGTACAGTGTGTATACATATACTGTGTATATATATATATATATATATATATATATGACATTATTCGATCGTTAATACCGATACATCAATGTGTAAGCAGCATCTTAACGTTGTAACTGGTTGAGATGGAGCTCATTTTAGATTATTTATGTGAAGTTATTGGTAGTTTAGTCCGGTGGTTTCCAACCTAGGGGTCGGTCTCCTCCAAAGGGTCTCAAGATAAATGTGACATAGCAGTCCAATACATGAGTGAAGTATTACGTTATAGCAAATGGACACACTAAATAAAGTACAAGTACCTCAGTTGTTCAGTGAATGCACGTTCCACTACTGTCATCACTGACGGAGTGCTGTAGTGCATAAAGTGTAGAAACAGATTTTAATTATTTATTTTTTATGTAATCAATGCAGCAGAGGCCGAGATATTCTGACTTTAGTCCGATTTAGAATATAATCAGACTCCAAAAAACACATCTTCAAGGTTATTTTTCTCATAATTTGACAGTGTCCATGACTGGAGCTGTCTTTTAAGACCTGCAGTATGACCCGGAGGATATAATAGAAACATGAAAACATGAAGTATTCCCCGTCCAGAGCCGCCATGCAGCCCTCCTCTGCATCCGGTGGTTCAACGTGTTCTTACCCACCGCACCATCTGAATCAGGGTAATGAAGCACACACATAAGGTGATTGTTTCGATATATATTGCAGCATGTTCAATATGCAACACAATATAACTCCCCTTTGTGGATTGTTAAAAAAATGATTTGTAATTCATGCAGGTTAGGGAATACCGAGATGAAACCAGTTCACGTGAAATTAAAAAAGATAAAAGAAGTAACATTCACTCTCACTTTTCCGCAGCCTGTTGGGAACATCCACGTGACTCTTCCTGTCATGCTGATGCACGTGCAGGTTAAATCCCACAAGATGGCAATGACATCATCAGTGTGTACTTGTTTATGTTTGTAAAGGGGGCAGAGACACAATCCCAACCCGGTGCTCAATCAGAACATCACAGAGATTTCTCAAGCCATGAAACGGAAAGGGGGGGGGGGGGGGCAGCCGCAAATGAGAAGATCTGCACCTGTGTACGCTAATGAGACGCAATGAGCTCCATTGTTGTTAATGTTACAGCTAATGGAAGGGATTACTTATACATCACATCATACTTCATTGTGCATGCTGGATCTCCATAACCTGTGCCTCCTCTACCTCCTTTTTTCTTTAGGAATTTGCAGCCCGTAAAAAGAAACACACGGAGATTTGCTCAAAAGGAACCTTACAGTATACAGCTGAGGCTAATGGCAGCCGGCTCAATTCTGCAGACTGTCGAGAGACACGTGCACCTGCGTTTCCTGAAGAAGAAAAAGAAGGAAAAGAAAAAAGAAAACTGTGCTTGACTGAATTTAAACGACCACCAAAAAACATCCCAGTCAGAGAGGTTCAAAGGATGACATTGTTTCCTCTGTGAAATCCCACCTGCAACCTCTCTCTCTCTCTCTCTCTCTCTCTCTCTCTCTCCTTCATTAGTGTGGGCAGCTCAACTCCCTCTGTTAGTTTGTTGGGCATTTTAATTCCACCGCGTTCCAATCACAGGGGTTCTGGTAATTTTGGGTTATTGTATATTTTAACCGGCGGTTCTGAAGGTGAACGTGATCAGTGTGACGAAACGCTTCAATAGCCAGTGGTTTTACAGACAGCTGTGCGTGTGAGGGGATGAAGCCTCAGAGAGTAAGATGGGATACTTTCTTGGAGCGTAATCATATTCGGCCTCTCTGTCGTACCAGTGGTACACAATGTTAGCTTGGCTAGACACATCGCTTTGTGAGTCATCATCCTAAAAGTCTTTTCTCCTGAAATATTAAAGCTGGAAATATATCGGGAATATGAAAAGTACGTTGAACAGGGCCCAATCTTATATGTGTTGATTGTCATACCACACTGCTGTTTTTATTGTTGTTATTTCTTTATTGTTATGTCCTCTAGATGGATCATCAGCTATAGGGAGGACTTTAGCAGTTTTTTTTATCATGTATGTTAATTATGTAACTTATAACATTCTTCTTTTAAAACGAGTCACATTGTTAAAAAAAAGAAAAATAATTAGGTGTTAGCTCGAAACAGCAGCTCACGTAGCTAACGTTCGCTTGATTATAGATGATAAAGTCTGCTAACGACAGTTGGCATTTTATGCCTAAAGATGCTAAAACAATGAGAAGCCATGCCTTTGTAACATGACTAAGAAACGGCGTACAGTGTACAGTGCGATGCCTTTTTCCCCCGATTAACGCCATTTCAGAAGCGTGTTTGTCATGGAAAAAAAAAAAGGGATGGACCTTGATGAAAGGAAGTGACTTGTGATTTAAAAAAAATGAAACACAATTTTGTTCCTTTTCAATGTACAATGTGTCTCTGGGTCCCAATTTATAGTCTCATCCTGTCTTCTTTTTGACAGCAGTGCAAACGAGCCGGTGGCAGATGAGGGGGAATGCAGAAAATCCATAAGGACCAGACAACGGGGCATCCCCACTCCGTCTCGTGTGCTTCTGCCGGGATACAGGACCTGCTTCTAAAAGCAGGTGCTGTGGGTCCGGGGCCCATCAGTTACCCCATGACAGTTTGGAGGTGAGGCGCAGTCAGCTGTGGCGCCTCCATTGAGGAAGTCGAACATGTCATCATCGTGGTTAAGTGGAGGAGGAGGGGAGGGGGGGCAAGCTGGATGAGTCATGATGGGACAGACAGAGACGTGGAAGGGAGGGGAGGGGAGGGGGAGGGAGCAGAGAGAGAGAGAGAGAGAGAGAGTGTGTGTGTGTGTGTGTGTGCGTGTGTGCGTGTGTGTGTGTGTGCGTGTGCGGATTACATTTGTATAGAAATTAAACTACAGAGCAGGTGTAGAGCAACTTATTATGTTCCTGTTCCTCCCTGCTCTGCCTCATATTCTCACACACACACACACACACACACACACACACAGACATACACACGCGCACACATACACTCTTGCACAGACAGCAGCACAATAATAATTTTGTTAAATTATAATTGTTCAAGGCCGAACTATACGTAGCGGCTGACTCGTGAGCTATTGATTTTGTTGTTGTGTGCAGAGGGCGTGAAATAAATTGAAAGTGTTGCCGCGGCGTCAAGGCGAATAGTGCGCGGCGCCGACAGGAACATAATGTATACACTTAAATCGGCCCCCTTCCGAACATGGCTAGCAATTACAGATGGCCCGTCGAATACCCACAGGAAGATTCAATCAGGCTGAGTTGAGAACTCATATGCTGGTGGTGGTGGTGGTGGTGGTGGTGGGGGGGGGGGGGGGGGGGGGGGGGGGGGGTTAATTAGTATACTTGGCTTTAACCAAGCGTGCAGGATGTTGAAGGGTTGAGGGATAATGCTTGTTTAGATACACGGGGCGCGGTGTCCGCCGATAATGTCTTCACTTAATTATTGATGCACTCGCACACACACACCACAGACACACGCACGCACAAACACACACACACGCACAGACACACACACACACACACATGCACACACTTGCCCGGGCATATAGCCCCCTATATCCCTCCAGCGTGCATGCTGCATTCCCTGCAACTTCTCCACCTCCTCCTTCTCCCCACTCAGTCTCCTCTCTTTTTTATCTGAGCATCAGGGTGTGTGTGGGGATCTGCAAACCCCCTCTTTACCCACGCACACCTCCTCCACTCCCGCCACACTGTTTGTTAAGCCTGCACCCTGCTCTCTCTTCCCCGCTCGCCATCCCACTTCCTTCATCTCCGTCTTCACTAGTCCTTCACGTCCTTCTCTCTCTCTCCCTTTCTCTCTCACTTTGTTTTTCACTTGAACACAAGCACAAGGAACACACCGCTCGCCCCCCCTCACGCACAAACTACAACCACCCCCCTCCACACAGCCCTTCACTCCTTGCATTATCTTTCCCGGAAATTGCATTTCCAGCACAGCCAGGGCCCCATTATGAAGAGGGAGCGACATGCTGTAACCTTTTTAAAAAGCCATTAGTGATGCACCTGCCCCTCCCCTATCCCCTCCCTCTCTCAAGCACCCCACCCCTCAAACCCCCCGCCGGCCCTCACCCTTCATACAAGCTTCACCCTTCTCCCTTGGCTCACCCTCCCTGACCCCTCCCCACCCTTGCGGCAGCTCTAATGTTATTAGGGCCGCTTCCACGGCCATTACCCCCCCCCCCCCCCCCCCCCCCCCCCCCCCCCCCCCCCCCCCGGTCGAACATGGAGCAGATGCGGAGGGGAGCACCGCCAGGGCCACGTGTGCAGCAATAAGTGTGCAAAGGGTCAGGTGCAGAGGGAGGCTTGCAGAGGGAAAGGCCGGGACGGATGCTTGAAGGGGTGGAGGAATAAAGATGAATGCACGGGGTACGGAAGCGACAGCAGCGAGAGAGCAAGAGAGGAGAAGGGAGTGCAATCGATAAAAGGCAAACAGTGGACTGTCTATCTCTCCATCCCTCATCGCTCGGCCCCCTTATCTAAACACAAACAGCAACTGGAACACCAGACCGGGTATCAGGCTAGTCGCCACAAATATGTAAACAGACAGGCAGCGCTACCTAGACACACACACACACACACACACACACACACACAGCGGCAGTAACTCGATACACAGCCAGTGGCAAGCCCGTCTGAGGAGCACCATTGTTGTTGCACTTGTCATGTAGCGTTGTAGTCGTGGACCACACCGGCTGCATTATCGTCCAATTAGAATGCAGAGCCAGGGAGAGCAGTGGAGAGGGTAGTGGAGTGCCATGGAGCAGTGGAGAGGCAGAGAGAGAAAGAGAGAGAGAGGGTTGAGACATGCCAGATACACAGACAGACACTAAATCCAATTGCATGGGCAGGTTCCAGGAAGTGGAGGATAGTGAGATGGAGGAGGAGGTGGTGGTGAAGGAAAAGTACCCCGCCCCCCCCTCCTTCTTCTTCTTCTTTTCTACAGAGCATTCAGAGCATGTGAGCCCTGATGGAGCAGCTGTAGCTTAACTGGACAAGCCTGACACCACAGCTTCAGCCCACTGACTGACTGTTAATGTGATGGAGGTGCTGCACTACGCCGAGGCAAATCCATAAATAAAATTAAAAACAAGAATAAAAAACAAGCCACTGTATGTTTTATGATTCCGCCCACTTCATAAAAAGCCTACTGTTACAGGTGAGAGTGTTCATTAGAGTAGTTATTGGCAGGATGATGGCGTTCTGCGCTACGGGCCCGCTCTACGGCGAATGTTCATCAGAATATCTCACACAGGTTTATTTATTCACGCGGCTAATGTAATTCTAATGTTCTGCAACATATTGATCAGAGCCGCGTGAGATGTGGAAGTAGGTTTAAATGATGGCCAGAGCTGGCAGTAAGGTTTGTAATCCTCCTCCATACAAGTCCCTCGTGTCTACTGGATGCTAACAGGGCTTGCTTCACTTCACAGGAAGTCATGAGGGCACCATCCTCCCCACACTCTTTCTATCTATCTATCTATCTATCTATCTATCTATCTATCTATCTATCTATCTATCTATCTATCTATATATATATATATATATATATATATATATATATCCATCTATCCATATATCTGTCATGACCGAACAAGGACTAGAACCCATACGCACGACTCAAGGCAAAGTAACAACGAAAATCTCAGTTTTAATTAACTGGAAACAAACAAACAGAACATCTACATGAACAAAGTAACATAAAATCGTGACTGGTGAATTCCATGAAAATGTCTGGTTCTCTGGCACAAAAGACAAGACGAACTGACACAGGACAAAGGGAGACGCAGACAATATATACACAGGGTGAGGGCACAGGTGGAAACAATCAGGAGCGAGGCAGACAATCAGACTAGAGGAGAAACACACAGGGGAAGGAACAAGTTGTCTGAAACAAGAGGAGAGTTGACTTTCACAGTAAAACAGGAAATCACGAGACAACATGGACACAAGACTGACTAACTTAACATGACAGTTTCCTGGACATGACAATATCTATCTATCTATCTATCTATCTATCTATCTATCTATCTATCTATCTATCCATATATCCATCTATCCATCTATCTATCCATCTATCCATATACCTATCTATCTATCCATCTATCCATCCATCTATATATCTATCTATCTATCTATCTATCTATCCATTTATCCATCTATCCATCTATCCATCTATATCCATCTATCCATCTATCTATCCATCCATCCATATATCTATCTATCTATCTATCTATCTATCTATCTATCTATCTATCTATCCATTCATCCATCTATCTATCTATATCCATCCATCCATCCATATATCTATCTATCTATCTATCTATCTATCTATCTATCTATCTATCTATCTATCTATCTATCTATCTATCTATCTATCTATCTATCTATCTATCTATCTATCTATCTATCTATCTATCTATCTATCTATCTATCTATCTATCCATCTATCCATCTATCCATCTATCCATCTATATCCATCTATCTATCTATCTATCTATCTATCTATCTATATCCATCTATCTATCTATCTATCTATCTATCTATCTATCTATCTATCTATCTATCTATCCATCTATCTATATCCATCCATCCATCCATCCATCCATCCATCCATCTATCTATCTATCTATCTATCTATCTATCTATCTATCTATCTATCTATCTATCTATCTATCTATCTATCTATCTATCTATCTATCTATCTATCTATCTATCTATCTATCTATCTAGTAATAGTCAAAATATTCCATTCCATATCTAATTCGAAGCTGTTTGACATCTTGGGAGACACACTTTTGTGTGTTCTCTTGCAGAGAGTTAGATGACAAGATTGACACCACTCTGGTAAACGTGAAGCTAAAGACAGCCGTCTGTTAGCCTAGCTTAGCACAAAGACTGAAAATATGGGGACACCGTCCTACCAAAAGGTATAGAAAATCCACCTTGCAGCACCTCTAATCCTCCCATACGTGTAATCCAAACAAGAAGGTGCGTAAACAATGAAGCATTGTGGTTTTATGGGGGGTTATTGACCCCCATAAATACTAATATCATGCTAATGCTAATGTAAGCTAACCAGCTTTTGTCTGTCGCTGAAAGTGGTATCGATCTTTTCATCTCACTTTCGGCAAGAAGGCAAACACAGTAAATGTATTTTCCAAAATGTTGATTTACTGATTTAAACCTTTAAAGCTGCATCATGTTTAAAAATGAACCTCACATGTTTTGATCACAAAAAGATTGCTCTATTTGGCATAGGTTAACTTAGCATAATGACTGGAAACAGGGGGAGACTGTCTGTCGTAAGGTATTCTAAACCTCCCCGAGTTTAGTCCAAACAAGAAGGTGCGTAAACAATAAAGCGTTGTGGTTTTATGATAATGCTAATCTAAGCTAACCGGCTCGCCTAACTATAAATACAATGAATACAGGGAATGTATTTCCCAAAATGTTGAAATGTTGCTTTAAACCTTCAAAGATGCATCATCTTCATTTTATTTGATCGTAAAATGTGATCAAATAAAGGTGGTAGATTAAATATCCCCTTTGAATGTCAATTGAATACAAGTATCCAGTATCTAGTAGCACACAATGGAAACACTTAAAACATTTCAGCCCCTTATGAGCTTATATCTATCCATCCATCCAGCTAGAGAGAATATTCTCTCCTTCTATCGCTCATCCCTCTCCACCTAACCCTATCAAACCCGTCCTCTCTCCTCCTCTCTCCTCTTCCCTCCTCTCTCCTCATCTCTCCTCCTCTCTCCAGACACTGACACCAAATCCCACAACAGACGCCTTGCTGATCGATACCATGACATCATCATGGCGTGGACATCATCAGTGGGCTGCGGGCGAAGTGCTGACCTGAAACACACTCAAACACACGCACGCACGCACACACACACACACCCACACGCACGCACACGCACACACACACAGGACCTGAGGGACTGAGCCAAGCTCTGAGCTTCCTCACATCCCCTCCCAGCCCTTATAACCCCTTGCCTGCCTGCCTGCCTGCCCCCCCGCCGCCGCCACCACCACTGCTACTGCCACTGCCGCCACCACTGCTGCTGCTGCTATCGGAAATCTGTCTGATGACAGGTCCAGGACCTCTTTCACACACACGTAAACACATGGACACACAGCGAGCTAAAAAGCCAACGTGGACGTCTCCCCCTTGAGTGGCTGTTGGGTCTAAGTGCAGGCGAGACAAAGCGCCGCACTCTGAGTCTGTTAAACCGCACTGCGAGCTGTCATATTTGCACTTTCCCCCCCCCCCCCCTTATCAGGATGAATGGAACACAAATATAATTGCTTTGGATGCCGCTGTATCCCCTCCTCTGCGCTGGTCTGTCTTACAACGAAACATTTTCATGTCGAGGCTTGACTGACTGACTGAAAGAGTGATTGACTGACAGAGCCGCTTATTGGGCGACGGGGCCCGGGCGATACGTGCACATGCAGTTTTTAAGTCGGCGCCGCTTGTGTGAAGCTGTCACCGACTTTACAGCCAGCTGTGAGGCTCCAGTCTGAGGCTGGACAGCCAGGATCAAAGAGCGGAGGAGGATAGTCGATATCCACGAAGCCGAAAAAAACAACCTCCCGGTCTGTTTTTGTAACGGCTGCAAATGGGGGAAGAAGAAGAAAGAAAAAAAAACACTTCATGTTTGTGGTTGCGGGCCTCGGCGGTGCATTTCAGCCTCGAGACAGACGAACGGATGGGACGCAGACGGACAGGTCGGAGGGAGGGCCTGGGCGGAGATGGCGAGCTGTGATTTCTTTCATGTAAGAAAAACATGTGTGAAACGTTTTAACCTGTGTGATATGTTGGTGCGTTTGCTTGTCAGTAATGGCCCGTCATGTATCTGCAGGGCGAGGCTCTGATTTTACAGCATGCAGGACTGTCTGAATTACTGCCTGCAAAATGTTTATGTTTTGTACATACAGGGTACCAATAATATACTGGTGGGCACAGGGCAATTAGTACTTTTCTAGTACTTTTCTACATACCCTATAGGCCTTTTTACGAGAGCTATTGCTGCTTTCCATTTCAACTGGGTCCAATCCAAGATGGCTGCCCTTCGCATCAACAGTAAAGCTGTTAATGACTTGTGTCTCTCTATCTGTGTGCCCAAAATACCAGCGTAATGCCTTGTTACCAACTGGTATTGCTAACGATGGCTAAAAAGGGCGTAGCCTTTTATGGAATTTAATGCAATGCAGCGCATGACATGAAAAAGAGCCATGAGTGTATCTCCCGTATCCACAGATCCATCCACACATATCCTACATAACCTATATAAGCACATAGATATGCATGCACCAATACACTCATCATAATCCACATATTCTGTACATCTAAGTGTTTACACTCAAATAAAACCATTTTGAATTTGCACATGCATTGCATACATGGCAGAAAGCCCCTGTATGAAACATACAAAACAAAAGGCATTACATCATAATTACATTTTTAGATGTCGTGTGTACATTTTATATGTTACAAAGGTTTTGTCGCTACGGCTTTACAAACACCCATATTTCCAAATTCAGCTTGTTTCCCCCCAGTAGAAATAATGTACACCGTTACAATAAAAATAACAATTTGTGTTGTAAAACCTTCTACAATGCACAAGCATCTTTATTTTAAGACAACGCAACATTGTCCCCGTCAGCTCGTTTTCCCAATTTCTCCCGTTTTGCTACTTGAAATGACTTAGTTACAGTTACAGAGTGTGGTTTATTTTCTAGTCTGTCTTAAACACTTCCTGTCTCGTCTTTTTGCCCTTTACTTACATATTTGTCCTGGTGCAGGTACCCAGTATGTATTTTAGTCATGCTCTATAGTATATACGATGAAGTTACAGAAGAATTATTGTCTTTTCCTCCTGCACTGGAACATTTATTTCTACATAGAAACCGAAGTAGAAACTGTGAGCACCCTGTACTGATGTCGTCAGATATTGCATATTATATATTGTTGGACGACACTTGTGGAAAGTCTTTATCTAGTTGACGGGTGGAGCGCGCTCGATTTATTCAACGGCTAATTTGTCTATTTTCAAAGCTATTTCAGGGGGCCGAATATACAAAGTGCACCTCAGCTCATTTGAAATTATTTTTAAATATGTCAACCAGGAAATGTGTTCATTACACAACTGCGCCCGGCCAATTCTTCCAACCACGTTTTCACTTGTCTGGGTCTGAAATGCCACTCGGATGTAATAGACAATTCAAAAGCAGTTATGTGGAGATTGTTTTGTCCTTTTGTTTTTTGATGGGATAAGTCACCTTTATGAATCACGCAATCATCGGACAGTAACTGTCACTGTTTGCATTCAAAATATCGACCAAGCACGTGGTCGTAAGCCTCAGACTTTTGCACATGAAGCAGTTAGGCAAGTTCAAGCTCTCAAATTAATTAATTATTACAAGACCTTAAGGGGGTTGCAACAGGACAAATTAAGGACTGATGTTAATGTTCTTTTTTTGGTCATTGGTTTCCTGGGGCAGACGGTAGAATTAACCATCTTGCTTCCTGGGATTTCTTTGATTTCATTGCGCTGATCAGATACGGTGTCAATTCCTTCATTCGGTTGAACGTTTGATCCAATCAGCCTCAGTTGTTCAAAGTGACGCAGGTGAGTCTTAAGTCTGCCTACACGTGTGTTAAGATGAAACCTGCTGCGACGCTGAACAGGAAAAAAGGCTAAGGAGCATTTAATAACCCAGGACTGTTCTAT
Organism: Cyclopterus lumpus; assembly: GCF_009769545.1. Lineage (NCBI taxonomy): Eukaryota > Metazoa > Chordata > Actinopteri > Perciformes > Cyclopteridae > Cyclopterus > Cyclopterus lumpus. The sequence goes on from NC_046973.1 coordinate 12,903,734, forward strand.
GATGTGAGCTGACGGGTATATTTAAAGCTCGGGGAAGTAATGTATTCGAGAAACATGTTGGTCATCATCAAATGCTCTCACAAAACTAAAATAAATGTGTTACTTTCATTGGAAAAGAATTAGCAACATTTTGCTGGTTATCCAGCATACGTGCCCGAGCGTTTACCTCTGTAAGTAAGCCATCGCAGTTCAAAGGTCACGTTAGCGGCTCTGTCCTGCTCTACATTAGATTTGTATAAGATTACGTTACTGCAGAAACACAGTGATTAGTCGTCATCGTAGACCGGTTGGTGGACTGACATTTTGAAGCCTTGTTCCGTTCTCGTCGCCATCTTGTTTTTTTCCCCACATCCAAGAAACAGAAGTTACCATATTTGAGATGTGGAAGAGTTACGTAGTGGCGCCGTATTCAGTCTGGTAGCGGCAGCAATCTGTAGACATGCCCGCTCTAATGCACACCCTGCTTTATGGTCTACTTGACATCATGCTCTATTGTCGAAGACTTGAAACTAGAGGTTGAGACCATAAACTCATGTTTACAATGTTTACTGAGGGAATAAATCAAGAGAAAGTAGAGTCACTTTCTCATAGACTTCTATACAATCAGACTTATTTTTACAACTAAAGGAGTGCTCCCTGCTGGTCAGTAGAGAGAATGCAAGTTTAAGCCACTTCTGCATTGGCTTCACTCGGCAGAACAAGAGGTTGCCGCCTGGTCGTCATCCTAAAACCCTTCAATTTGAACAGTAAAAGTTAAAAAAAATACTGTTTAAAAACACGAAAGTATAAATTGACAATCCATACACATGCAATGAAATAACAATGCTGCTCTTCTACATGGACGACATCATACCCATAGCCGTCGTTTGCATATGTAAAAGCATTTTAAAATACTATGGCTGAAAACAGCTGAAAACATGGAAAAAGTCTATTAGAAACGTAGCAACAGTAAAATATAGCAAACGGTCAATTAAATAGCGGCGTTGCTATGCCTCCAGGCCGCCGCCCTCACAGCCTGCTGCCGGACCAGATGAGACCAGGCAGCGTGAGTGGGGGTGCATCACACCTCTCCTACAGCTCTGCGGACTCCCCATGTGTCCTTACATGTACAGTGGTGTGTAATGTATGTGCCTTTCACTTTAATCTCCACTGTCACTTCAGCCCGGGGCAGACTTTGAGCAAAAGGGAGATTTCTATTCTCAATTCGTCTCCTGTGCGAATGGCTCCTTTTTTCTTTCTTCTTTCCTATTTTCCAGTCCCCTCCCTCCCGCCAAGCCCCATATTCTTGTCGCCCGGAGAGGAAGGTACGGGGGGCCGCGACCCTGTCCTTATTCCCCCTCTCTCTCTCTCTCTCTCTCTCTCTCACTCTCTCTCTCTCTCTCTCTCTCTCTCTCTCAAACATTGCACATTCAGAGTGTGTGGGGCAACAGAGTGAAGTAGGCCCATTGAGCCGCGGTGCTCCTCCCTGCATGAATGTGTGCGTTTTTCGGAGTGAATTGAGCTTGACTTTGAGTCCCCACGAACCCCCCCACCCCCCAAACCCCACACCCCCTCCCTTTCCATAGCAGGTGGCGCCACTGGCAGCGGGGCAGAGAGAGGGCTTTGATTCATAAGCCAGTGGGCTCAGTGCATATTCAAACCAGGGCCTTTTGTTTGTGTTGCCGCGGAGGCCCGAGTCAGACTTGCATGCAGAGAATACAAATCAGACCTTTGACAGGAGCAGTTAACCTGCCGCTAAATATAGCTGCCCTGGGTCTGAAAGAGATGGAGGGAGCACGGAGAGAGAGCAAGAGAGAGAGAGAGATGGAGGGAGGGAGCGCAGAGGGCGGGAGCGATGTAGAGAGCGAACAAAGGGAGAGATGAGGTAGGGCGAAGAGAGAAGTGAGCATGGAACATAAAGAGCAGAGAAATGAGGAGTCTCTCTCTCTCTCTCTCTCTCTCTCTCTCTGCGTCCTTTTGGTTTCCTCCACTACAGAGAGCGTGGCGGCTACAGGCGGAAGCTGTGAAGTATACACAGCCCAGAGACGCCTGCTGAGGGACGCGTCGACGTATACGTAAGAGCCTGTGCGATGTGATGTGTGTTGAGGAGGGCGAGAAAAAAAAGAAAAAAAATGAAAGGAGAATAAATAAAAGAGAAACACAGGGCGGGGGGAGCACAGTGGGGAGAGTGGCAAATGAAAGATAGGGAGAGTCTGTTTAATAAAGCAGCAATCTTTGAGGGAGCGAGGGCGAGGGAGAGAAGGAGAGGGAATGAGAAATGTGCTCATACCAGGGGGGATCTGAGCAGACTGCAAATGAGGGAGGTGGGGGGGGGGGGGGGGGGGGGGACATAGGAAAGGAGCCAGGAAACAGGACTTACAACCATCCTGTCTGGGATCTGCGCTCAGTCTCCGATTACTTGGGATCATGAAAAAACCACCACCTGACCACTGGGGTCATCTCGGCTCAACAACAAGAAGGACCTCGGCGGTGAGGCCCATTCATTCGCCTCACGCCCACGTGGGAGACGATTCGCGGAGCGCGTATCAAAGAAGCCAACGTGATGCATCATCATCCAAGTTCGTCCCCAAAGAAATAACGATCCGCTTTTCCTACCATCACGCCATTGGAGCTACGGGATATCTCCAACATCGGCAACAAAAACATTTGCGTTCCTGCTGTCGCGTCGACACGGCAACAAAAAAACTGGACTAACAACTGGGAAACTAAAAACTGGACCTTGGAAAAAAGAGCGGTTGCCGTGCACCACGCGCGCATTGTGATGTGAAATCGAACCGTCTGACTGATTGACGGGTCAGCATGCAGCAGTATTATGTAATACTACAGCTGTGTCAGCCGCAGAGTGATAGATGGCCAGATATGGTGTGTGTCTGTCGGTCCAGTATAAGAACCCTGCATCCTGATGCCGTTTGACAAATAATAAAACCATGATGAATGTTGGCGCAGTCCCACAATGAGCCCACCTCGTCAGTTAAACCGAGCCATTATTCAATGATGGAGCAACACCAGCACCACTAACACTACTACTCCTCCTGGAGTACACACTACCCCGATACTTCCACCGATACCCAGGGAGCTGAGCTGTGTAATCCCGGGCGGATAAGGCGAGGTTTGGGGGAGATTTGGGAAGCAAAGATCCCGCTGAATCTGCCAGTCCTCTGCTGTGGAAATCCCACGGGATTGGATTAGGATGGATATAGAGCCAGCCACTGAGAAGTTGCTGTCAGGGAGCTGCAGTGCTCACAATGGGGGCCGCGCTATACACACACACACACACACACACTGTGTGCTCATGAATGGGCAGGCGGGTGAGACTTCCTTTACTTGTGCACCAGGCAGTAATGCACTCGACCGTCTGTCCATCAGCCCCCATTATGCGCCGCCGATGGAATTTTTTAAGGGGGGAGGGGGGTTTAAAGGGAAAAGAAAGACGCTCGAAGGGCCCTAATTCTATATGCACAATGATGATTTTGTATAAGGAGGTAGCCCCCCCCTCGGAATTAATAACAGAAAAAAAGAAGAAAAAATGTCCATCATTCCGCCCCAGAATTTAGATGCGGGACCATCTGTAATTTTGAAAAGTTAATTAGCCTGACGCGCAGCGCGGTCATGTTCGGGGCAAACGGCTCAAAGCAGCGCTCTCCAGGCAGCCTGCCACCGCCTAATGAGGCGTCTCCCGGTGCGCAGGTTTATCATCTGAACACTTTGCTGAAGGTTACATTTGAATCATTTCCAAGCCTTTAGTTAGAGACTATTGTTTAATGTGTTATTATAGCCTAATGTGATTAAGACGTGGGGGACAAAAAAAGGGGGGGGGGGGGGGGGGGGGGGGGGGTAGAGTCCCAGGGACCACAAATACATAAATAGAGCCAAGTTCAACATCTTTTATTTTGCGATTCCCATTATTAATATTATTATTATTATTAATAATAATAATAATTAATAATAATAATACACCCGAGGTGCCACTGCGTCCCGATCAGCGTAGCGCCGCCACCATCACCGCGATGATGTGTGAGCCCGAATCTGCTTCACTGTGAATCCTGAATCGTTGAGTCGCCTCCGCCGCGCCCCTTTGACCACGCTTGATTCGCAACAATGGGAGGACAGGAGGAGAGAGAGAGAGAGAGAGAGAGAGGATGAGAGGGAGAGAGAGGGAGAGAGAGAGAGAGAGAGAGAGAGAGAGAGCGATGAGGGCAGAAGCAGAGCCAGAGATTCCAGGATCTAAAGGGAGGATAAAGGGTGTAGAGTGTCTGCTGCCTCTCGGATCTTTTCTTTTTTTTCCACTCTTGTTCTTTCTTCTTCTCTTTCTCCCCTTTTACCTTCATTTTTTCTTCTTCTTTCCTTCAAGGGAGAGGCTTTTTTTTTTAGGTGTAGGGGTCGGGCGGGGGGGGGGGGGGGGGGGGGAACGCCCCCCCTCTCTATAACTCTCCTTTTCTCTACTCTCTCTCGCCCCCCCGCCGCCCGCTTCGCATCAGTATGATTTCCAGATATTGCCAATACACACTATCGTCGACCTGAGTTGCACGCGAAGCCGGAATTGACCGACTTCAGCACGCATGTGAGTATATGGAGTCACACCCTCCGGAGGGCGACGCCGCTGCCTTTCTTCTCTCCTCATCCGCTTGACTTCTAAAATGAATTCAAAAAAATTAAATGCTGTGTAATAGAATTAACACATATAGAACGCGAGTCACGCGCTCCAAACATGGCCACAGTGCGCGAGGAGCTGGCGGCTTCGTCAGTGGGCTTCTTTCATTTTTTTATGTTTGACAACCGTGTAGAAATGGAACTGCTCGTTGTGGTGGTGGTGTGTGTGTGTGGGGGGGGGGGGGGGGGGGCACGCGCTCACTGTATTAGAGTCGCATTAAAAAAAAAGATTAAATTCAATCTTCTCCTCACGTAGTATTTTCCAACTTGCGCCGGAGCCCCCCCCCCCCCTTTCTTTCCCCCCCCTCTTCCTTCTTCTTTCTCTCCGCCAGACTGAAGTGAGATAAAAGAGTTGGACGTGACTTCGCTTGTTGCTCGCGACCACTTCCCCTTCTCCGTTTCCCAGCGAACGGCCCCGCGCCGGTGCGCGTGACTTTCAATACCGATAAAGACTCAAAAATAACACGTTGGGAAAAGTGCGGGGCAAAAAAAAAAAAGACAAACAAATGTATTAATTTCAACAACAACACAAAGAGATGTGGGCTTCAAACGACGCCGCAAAAACCGCGTATCACCTGCAGGCGTCAATGTGCGCGTGGACGCCTCACGTCCGGCTCGCGGGGCCCTCGTTCGTTCCGCGTTCTCTTTTCATCTGGGCCGCAGCGAGTCTCGTGCGACTTCTCTTCTACTAAACGCTGCACTTTTTTCCTCCGCGTCTGTGACACGAGGGCTCACGTAACGGAATGGCCTCTCCAATGTACCTTCATTAAATATTCAAGCTTTCTCCTATAGACCCCCGCCCCCACCCCGTGAGCTGTAAAATTCAATAATATGTGAATTCTTATTAAAATCCGCATCAAAGCTAATTCTGCACATATAGGTCCAAGATCGATTGAATTTAAAGCATTTGCAATCTAACTGCCAGCTTGTGTGTGTGTGCGTGCGTGTGCCATGAAGAGAAAACGTTCATTTGAATGAGTGTGTCCATGTGTGTGTGTGTGTGTGTGTGTGTGCACGCCTCCCTGCTTTGCCTCTCGGTGTGCATGTGCTCGGCCCCTCAGGCACATTGGCAAGCATGAACTCCCTGAACTCAACTCTTGTCCATTAAATTCCTATTGATCAAGCAGCAGAGAGAGAGACATAAAGTTCCATCTCCCCGGTTTCATGTGCCCCCCCCCCCCTTCTCCATCAAAAGAGGGGAGGAAGAAGAGGCAAAGAAGAAGAGGAAGAATATGATTGGAGGAGGAGAAGAGAGAAAGGAAGGAAGGAAAAGCCTGGGGAATCCATTAGGAGAGATGGATGAAGAGGGGAAACAGGAATGAGCTAGCAGTTGATTGCTAAAGCGCAGTTAGCACTTCGGACAAGGATGCTGAGATGTACGTGTGTTTGTTTGTGTGTGTGTGCGTGTGTGATTGCAACATGTGTATGCGTGCGTTTGAACGCATCTGATTGCAGCCTGCGTCTCCTGCTCGCATATGCACGAGCGTGTCCGTTTGGTTGTGTATCTTTGTGTGTGTTTGTGTGTGTGTGTGTGTCCATTTAGTAACGCAGCAAAGCAGCACATATTTCTCCGCTGGGAGCTGTCCTTGGTTCTGATCCGTGGCCCTAAAACTCCTCCGCCTGCTAACCCCTCAGCACATACACATGCTTGAGCGTACACACACACACACACATTTGCCCCCCGCCCCCCCACCATGTTGATTGACATCCACATGCTCTCCATTTGGCTCGCTAAAGGCTGCCTGTGCGTATGTGCATACATGCGTGTGCACCTCAGCTGGTGTGACTTGGTGGAGGGGTGTTTTTTTTTTTTTTCTCTCTTCTTTTTTTCTCTTGTGGTTTTTTCCGGTGTGGTGCGGGGGAGGGTCTGGGCCATCCTCAAGAGGGCCTTGAGCAGAGAGGATGCTGGGTAAAAAAACACACACACAAAAAAGCAAGGAGTGAGAGGAGGAAAAACAAAACATCTGTGTGGTAATTGGGCTCCCCTTAGTATTGTAACGCATACATTGACATCTGTTTGATAATTGGCTACCCTTGGCTCTGCGGCACGCGCGTGTCACGCTAAATGCCGGTTTGGTGGGGAAGAAAGAGGCAAGAATGGAACGGGGAGGGTGGGGGTGAGTGTGCACATGCATTTGTGTACCAATGGGTGGGGGGCTTTTTTTTGGCATTGTGAAAGCTCCACAGGTCTCCCGTGCATGCGCGGTACTAGCATGCTTCCGCGATTTTGTTCATTTGACGGCACATATCTCCCCCCTTTTCAACATATGTGAAAGGGGGGAGAGGCCCGTCAAATTGCATAGATAAATATGTTGAATAATTGATGCGCCGCCAAGCGGGGAGTTGTTCGGGGGAGCACACCAGAGACTGCCAACAAAGTCTATCAGTTTTAGACCAAAGCTGCGGCTCCACCCTCGCAGGGTCTTGCATTGATCCTCAGCGCGTGGGTCCGAGCTAGGCTCCTCGGCGACGGGGCACATCCGAACATGCACACACACTTGCGTCAGGAGGATCCATTGCTTTCAAACTTCCTTTCACTGGACTTGTTTTTTGACGGTTTAAGCCGCTACTTAGAAAAACTAATTCCTAGGTATAATACCTTATAATTCCTATTCTATAATCCAGATCTTTACAGGGGCTTCACTAGCAATGGGTAAGAGATGCATTTAGGTTCTCCCGTTCTCTCAGATGACTCAACGGGAGGTGGTTGGCTGGAGTCAGGGGTGTGGGGGTGGAGGAGGGGGGCGGACAGGCCCACCGGGAATGTTTAGAGTTGAGATGTGAGGTCCCCGGAGGAGCCGGGTCGCAAGGGGGGGAGAATTGCTTTCCCTCGCTCCGTCTCCCTCCCCTAATGCCGTCTAATGTGAGAGCTTAAACCGGGCGGAGGAGGAAGAAAGAGTTGTAAAGACATGGGGATTTTGAGATTGAACCCCCCCCCCCCCCCCCCCCCCCACACACACACACACACACACACACACACACACACACACACACACACACAAATCCCCCTTCAGAACCGCAAGGCAACTATCCTGCTACAACCTACCCGTGAAATAATCATTTCTCTTTTGTTCGTCTTTCTGCCACTTTTATTCTATCCTTTTTTGTGTTTACATTTTCCTTCTAACCCCCCCCAATCTTTTTTGAAAAAAGAAAATGTGTGGTATTTGACATACAGAGGTGTTTAGTATAATAGCAGGAATGGCTCCTTTCATGCTTTTCAGCACAGGGGAGCGCACAGCGGCCTTGAAGATGCGAGGGCGGGGGCGGGGGGGGGTGGGGGTGGGGTGGTGAAGACTGCATATCTCTTCCTGACACAGCCAATCATGTCATAGAATGACAGTCCGAGGCCCAGCTGATACCCAACCCAAACCACCACCACCTCTCAGTCCTTCACACACAAACACACTCCCTCCTGCTCTCCATCGGGTTCTCCTCTTAAAAATGGCACACACTCCTTCCCTCCTTCTCTGCTGCTCTCCTGATATTTCCTTTACTCCCGTCTCACTCTTCTCCTCCTTTCTCCTCTGTATTGTCACCCCCCCAGCCCTCCCCACCCCTGTCTCCTCCTGGTCCCCTCTCATGTGTGCGGCATGGGGGGGCTTGAGTTCGCAGCACTGGAGGGGGGCTCTCCCGGTTAGATGTACGCATGCAACTGTGGTGCTCGACGATAAACACTGGGGCTTGGCAGAGCTCACATCTCCCACTTCCTTGCATCGAGCTCAGTGAGGGGTTCCAAGAATTGAAAAACTAAAACAAAAAGCCCAAACTTCGCATCAACTTCGTGCCAACTTCGCGCTCTCTTCGCGCTTTCTTCGCGCTCTCTTCGAGCTCTCTTCGAGCTCTCTTCGAGCTCTCTTCTCTTTGTGCTCTCTTCGAGCTCTCTTCTAACTCTTCGCGTTCTTGTTCTTGTTCTCTGTCTGCTGCTGCGGATCCAGTCAATTCAACCCACGTGGCGTCCCGTGAAAATGTAGCTGTGATATATCCATGTGGTGTCCATGGTAACGTTCTGCCTTAAGAGCCGAAGCGATTACTTGATTACTTGGTTGACGGGAAAAATAACCACTTCCATAACTGACCAGTTCCAATTTATGTTTTTACGAGCGACAGTGAAGAATGGGAAACGTGTTGTATTCGCTGCTGCTCTTTGTCGTCATTGTGAACTGATCGTCTTGGGGTTTCCGTCCAAACAAAAAAGGCATTGTGAGACGTCACCTGGTGCTCTGGGAAGCTGCTAATCATTTCATCAACAATGAAACAAATAAAGTGGAGATTAATCGATGTGGAGAAAAAAAGATAATTAGTCGCAGGCCTAATTGTTTCATGAATCAGTCCCACAACAGTTGTGTTTTCTTTGTTTGCTTGTTTTCCTTTGCAGGAACCTGGACAGTTTCAGCAGCTTATGAAATCACCACCCTTCCCTCCAGCTCTCTCCCGCTGTATAGCGTTCAAACAAGGGGAAAAAAAGAAACGGGGAAGAGAAGGTGGAGGGGAGCGACGGGTGGCGTGACCGTTTGCTCCCGTCTCGACCACGGGTATTCTTGGGTTGATAATACAGATGTCGATGTATTGCTTGAGAATACGCGTAGCTGAGCGGAAGCCATTAACACCGCCGCCTGCAAACGGATGTTAACAGACGCAGAGAATTTGGCGTGGAGAGAACACTCGGCCTGCGACGGCAGCGGGAGTTCCTGTCCTCGAGTCCTTGCTTGTGGTTGCCGAGACTCCGCCCGGCGCCCTCTCGGCCCCCTCTGCAGGAAGTAAGATCCTTCCAAGCGTGCATCACACACCTTTTTAGCCCTGATTGTTCATCCGCTTGACAGATGCCCTTATCCGACTGCGTGGTTGAAGAGGGGAATCCAATAAGTGCACACGGTGGATGAGTTGGGAGGCATGGGGGGGTGGGTGTGTTGAGGGTTGGTTGGGGAGAGGGTAGACACGACTGCACGGCAGGACAGAAGGTCCAGCAGTCGCAGCACGAGCTCCCCGTGGCTCGCCGCGTATAAGGTCACAGCCAAGAGCAAATCCAATATCTAGACTGGCTGGCGGGCAGACAGGCAGGTAGGGGCACGGGGCGGGAACGCATCTGGAGAGTCAGAGATAAATCTCTGTCTCCTCTCAGCCGTCTCCTCCGAGCCGCCCCCAGAGGGAAGGGACGGGTGAAGAAAGGAGGCAAGGAGACAGAGAGTAACAGCGCCGGGTGGCTGCGCCCTCGTAGCGGTGCAGGAAGCGATGGTGGATAGTACCGCGTTCTTTTGGTACACTTTCGGAGCTACTCGTTATCGACGCTCCATTCTCCCACTACTTTATGCTTCTAGTCCACTGCATTTTAAAGGTGATGTTGGTGGTCTTGAGTTCGATCCAACCGAGAAAAAAAAAAAAAACAGCCCAGTGTCGCCAAACTATTTTCCAATGAAAGTAGCTAGCAGCACTGGCTGCGAAAGTCGCTAAATCTAGCATACAATTATTGGACGGGATAATTACAGCACTAAGAGACCATAATAAAAATTAAAAATTAATGAAATTAATTGATGAATAGTTTCCACGAAGACATCACAAATATTTCCGCAGAAGATTACCAAACCCACATTAAATAGTAGACAACTTTTTTTTACTAAAATATGTATTTAGGACTCAATTAAAGACAGAAATATAATTATTATAAATAAATACCCGCGGTTTGGATAGTTAAAAGAAGCTCTGCCTCGACCGTCCTTACACACCGAAGTGCAACTGATAATGAACAAATTGTACTAAGCTGTGGTATTGCTACTTTTACTAAAAGGAAAGGATGTGAGGGATCAAATCACCAGTCCAAGTCATTGTGCTGTTATTACTACTATATAAAGTCAATAATATTTCTTATTCCCCCACCACCCCACGACTCATGTGCTCTGCAGGGTGGTCAGAATTGTCAATTCCCCCTCTGTGGTATAGTGTTGCGGGTCATTGGATCATATTAGTGTTATTGTAATGGGATGTAATAAGATTATTCAAATCCCTCTATTTCTGGGGCTCATCCATGTAAAAGGGCCCTTTGACAGAAAACTGTGTCTGTGTGCTAAACCTGGAAATTCCCAGCCAAGAGGATTCTCCACGCCCACTCCCTAGAGACTCACTCACATCAGCACCACTGTCTCTCTGTCACTGTGCATGCAAGCTCCCGTGTGTGTGTGTGTGTGTGTGTGTATGTGTGTGCATTTGCAATTTTTCTGTCTCTTCCTCCACACAGCAATTAAAGATCCAATTGATTTCCCTGCCTACACTGATTACCTGCTTCACTAGTTTTTTTTTTTCCATGATATCTGATTAATACTAAAGATGGGGAGCTGACACAATACCACGAGCACCTCGCGTTATAATCCAACGACGGCATGAGAAATTAACCCGTTTATGGAGCTGAAACAATGAATCGATTAGTCCGTCCACAGGAAATGTGCATCAACCGTTTTGAAAATTATGAGTCTTTTTTTGTTGTTTTGGGGTAAAACACACGTTTCGCTCTGGGACCTTCCATTGGACAGTTTGAAAACTGTTATTGTAGTAGATTAAATCAATAATAAAAAAAACAATCATGGGTCGCAGCCCCAACCATGTACTACTTTTTCTTTGACAGTTTTTTGTGGAGATGCCCTGTGTTTAAATCTTCTTTTATCGGAACCAAAAACTGAGGTGGTACCAACACCAAGTACCTTGTACTAACCACAACTTTTGGCAATGGAAAACCAAAAAGTAAAAGCTCAGAGCGAGTCGGGTCAAACCGTGCCACAGCGGTGCTTTGAGCTCAAATGCTCACACGTCTTCTTCATGTGTGTTAGCATGCTACCATTAGCTAATTAGCTGAAGGCGGGGGATCGTCCAAGATGTTACAGTTCCCCCCCGACAGGGAGCATGAACGTCTGTGACAAATTTGAACAGTAAGCCGTCAAATAGTTCTCGAGAAGTTTCCCTCAAAAACCTCAAATGTCAGTCTGCACGACGGCATAGAGGGAAGGTTGGGGGACCAGCAAAGTCAGTGGGGTTCATCCTCTGGTAACCATGAAATGTCGTGCATCCATTGAGCAGACTGACATATTTCTACAGGATAGTGGAGTGAAAACTATGACCTGCCTGTTGCCACAACAGGAAAAGTGAGGGGGAGGATATATTTCCGCAGAAGATAGAAATTGTTAACATGTTAATGACGCTGAATAGAAAAGTCAGAGGGAAACCAGAGTGGGTGGGATTCATCCTCTGTCAACCATGAATACCTGAGCAAAATGTCATCCTTATTAAACAATAATCCAATAGCGCCATTTCTGGAGCACTTAAGCGTGCTTGGCTAAATATGTATATATATATATATATATATATATATATATATATATATATATATATATATACATACATACACAGTATATCCCCAGTACACTTTGATCTGTAGCAAGTATTTCTGGCATATGTTTCCACAGAATATTGTGTTGCTCCGAACACACAGCTGCTCTGCCTCTGCAGCACGGTGTAATCTGCCGACATGGCCACCACTCAAGTCACCGATACGTCTTCATTCACCGTCGGGTTGACGACCATAAACATGATTAATCTGTCGTGTTCTCTGCTCAACGGCGAGCCACCTCTCAGCAGGAATGCGGCGAAACACGGGGCTGGCTGGGGGGGGGGGGGGGGGGGCTGACATAAAAGACCCCCCTCAACCTGGTCAACTGAACCCTCTCCTCCTCCGCTCCAACCCTGAATGACTGAGCGCGTCTTGGATGTGAACATGCGGTAAAAAGCGGCAATTTCCCCCTTGATGGGTCACTCTGTTGCAATTACCCTGTAATATTTATCCAGACAAACAAAGGCGTTGTGCGCGCGGGGAGTGGCTGCGGGGATCCGATGGGTAGTAGGATGGAGAGAGATAGAGAGAGGATGCTGCAGGTATAGAGGAGGATGGATACGGAGAGGAGGGGGGGAGGAGGATGGGGGGGATCACAGTGCAATAAGAGCCCTCTCATTAGGGCCTGTCTTCATCACTGTGCAGCTCCTGTGAGACGTGGCAGATGAGAGGAGGGAACAGAAGGCAATGAGGAGAGAGGAGCTCAGATCAGGATCCTTATTGCTGTGGTGATCACTGTTTGTTATCCAGTGTGCACGTTTCACACCTGTGGTAAATGCAGATGAGTTACTCAGTTAGCGCCAGGGTCATGTAAGCCGGCGTGTGTGTGTGTGTGTGTGTTTCTGCATTTGTGTTTTTTCAAGAGAGGAAAAAGAAAGATAACAGTCACGTAGCGTGCATGTGAGAGAGAAAAGAGTGTGAGATGAACTGTGATAACAGCGCGTGTATGTGCGTGTGTGGTTTGTGTGTGTGTGTGTGTGTTGCACATGCGTGTGTATTTCTGGCGCATGGAGAGGAGCGCGCGCGCATGTGACCGGCGAGTGCGGACGCATTTAGAATGAACAAATAGATAAAGATGGAATTAAATAAATAAGTAACAATCGCAGCATTGCTCTCCAGTGCCTGGCAACCGGATCCCTCCGTTGCCTTGGAAACAGTTGCTACTGAATGTGAGGTGATTGGCAACCGTGACAACGAGGAGGGAATAACATTTGACCCCGCTTGTGCTGACGAGGGGGAGGCTAGTTTGTGGTGGTGGTGGTGGGAGGGGGGGGGGGGGGGGGGGGGAATATGGAGAGAATAGTAGATGCAGGATGATATCTGAGATAGATTTGTATGTGTCCTCTGAAGCTGATTCACTCTCCTTCCTTAAACACACAGCCTCACCCCCCCCCGCCCCCCCTCGGCTCACGCACACACCACACAGTCATTATCACCGATACTGTAGCACCATGTATTCAACACTGCGCTCTGAGCTTTAACATACCAGCGCTCGTGCCAACTCAATTCACACTCTGCCACCCACGACCACACAAACACACACATACACAACACACACACACACACACACACACTCACACAGTTCTCTTAAGGACCCAGCACATTACACACTAAATCTACACTTCCTCCGTCAAGTCAAGTCTGCACAGGGCGCATTTTGAAAATTGCACCAGAATGTGCTGCATGCAAGTGTGTGTGTGTTCGACACCATGCAAACACACACACACACACACACACACACACACACACACACACACGTATTAATCAGGGAGGCATTGTTTTCACTCCTCAAGCTACGCTATGTGAGACAGAATGCAGTGTGAAATTGCAGCCTGCTCCAGAGGAGAACCCCCCCCCCCACCACCCCCCTCCTATCTTCCTCCTCCTCCCCGTTTCCCATCCGATTGTGCACTCTCCCTTCCGCCTCTATCCAGCCCTCTCTCTCCACTCTTCCCCTCTCCTCTGCCTGGCTAAACTAATAAGGGGTGATTAATGGTCCACTAATTGCTGTAATCTCGGTTAATTAGAGTTGAGATTCTCAGCGGTTGGAGTGCTGAGGGAGAGATGCACATGGCTACTGATCAGGAAAGGCGCACAACTGGCAACAGTCCACAAAGGCAGGAGAAGGAGTAGTGCGGCGTGTACTTGTCTCACTCCAAGGCTCCTTATTACACTTCTAGGCACACACACGCACGCAGGCATGAACACACACACACACACAGGAGTGTTTCTGCAACAGTGAGCAGGCAGATGTCTCACATACTGTACTACGGTGCACTGCATCTTGTTTGGTTGTCATAGAAATCCTCTTCGTTCGCAATGAAGCCGATTACGTATAATTAAAATGAGTATTTCCTCTATTAAATCAAAAGATTTGTTTTCTTCTTTTGTTTTGTCATGAGAAAATGTCGACGCTCATCTGTCCGACCAACTGTCCAAAACCCACATCTATTCAGTTCAATCTGACAGAGGACGAAGAATAACAGCTACCAATATTCTCATTTCAGATGCTGAAAGCGGTGAATTGTTTTTGGGACATTTTGCTTTAAAATAATATGAATCTGTAATGAGAAAAATGATCCTCCCCCAAATTTCCCCAAAAATAATCAGACTGCCCTCCTTTCAGGACAAAGAAAAACATAACCGTGCCTCCTTTTCTGACCCCTAGCTCGCTCTAATAATGTCCATACTGTCCCTAACGTACATCGATATAGATGTACGCGTTTAAAGTGGGCGTTTTCTCTCATACATTTACATCCTTCTCAATCACAGATTGTAATGGTCCATCCCCTCATTTTCATTGATCCAGACACGTAGAAAGAAATCAATAACCTCTTCAGTTGCCATTTTTTTTACAAATGCACGCATTTTCTAAACGTATAAAAAGAATTCCAAAGTTAAACACTGATGGAAATATAAGAAAAACGTTCACTTTGTGTTAAATGTGTACGAGGTGATCCATTATAACGTTTCTGTGCGATCGTGCAGTTAAAACTTAAATTAAAATTTAAGGAGAATATTGGGAGTTTAAATGTAACGGCGACAATCTCTTGAATCTCATTTTCTCCTCAAATGTAATCTTTCTTTAAATGTGTGTTTGTATTTGGGAGAGCTTGAAGATCTTCCTTCTGGACTGTGACCCACATACTCTGTTCCCGGTGTGTCTTTCCAACTGAGAGGTGTGAAGACTGGAGCCTCAGCCCCGAGGACACGCATGTACCCAGTGTCACACGCACACACACACCACACATACATATATATACGGATTCTCACTTGTGCACAAACACGTATATGCGTACACGCTCTGATAAGCATTCCCAGTCTCTCTCTCTCACACACACAGAGATGTGGCAGTGTGGATGCACACGTATATCGCTGGTGTCTCGCCTCTTATCGGGGAGGTGGGCTCCAGGTAACCCGGAGTGACAGGTAAGTCTGCAGGATGTGTGAGGAGTGGGACAGCTGGACCGCCTCCCAGATGTGGCAGAATTCGTCAAGCGCGCACCCCCTAAACACGC
Source organism: Cyclopterus lumpus (assembly GCF_009769545.1). Lineage (NCBI taxonomy): Eukaryota > Metazoa > Chordata > Actinopteri > Perciformes > Cyclopteridae > Cyclopterus > Cyclopterus lumpus. The sequence goes on from NC_046973.1 coordinate 12,919,277, forward strand.
ACACACACACACACACACCAGATGTGGCAGCAGGAGTCACAACACAGGAGGCCCCAGCTGTTCACATGTCAAAAAAAAGAAGAATAAGAAGAAAACAACTATCACTTCTCGTCTGGTGGCGCTCGTCTAACCTCCCGGAGACGGGGGACAAGCGGGGTTGTATCCCACTGACAATAGTGTTGTCAGATATGGCGTGTGAATTCAGGCGCCATGTCTGCACATGTTCCACTCGCCAGGAGCTCTTCTCTCTGCGTTTTGTTAGTTGCTGCAGTAGTTAGTTGAGTTGCGTGGGCAGAATGGAATAGATAGCGCATGGCACCATACAAACTTATGGCACCCTGCACCCTCCCCCCCTCTCCGACGCCTCCACACACACACACACCCCACGCACAAACTGGGCCCTGGCATAGTTAGAGCCCAACTGCTTTACATTAGTACCATTAGTATTACGAAGCTGTGTTATACTCGGCCTCGCAAAGGAGACAGGCGGTGTCCAGTGGGATTTGGGAAGTTTTAAAAATCTCTCTCTCTCTTGCTCTCTCTCTCTACTTTTCTAAGAAACGCAGGGCCGTCGGGTGGAGGATGGCGCTGATGTAACAGTCATTGAGTGAAATAGAAAACTGATGCGCCACTCCTGGATGGACAGAAACAAGTGCACCATCTTGTGCCCACTGTCGGAATAACAACGACTTAGGATCAATTGGTGGTGGAACATTGCAGTCACTCTCTCCATCATCACAGTGTTCCCTTCACTTGTTCGTGTCCCACTGTCGTTCTTAGGGTCCAAAGGGGGAACATATATGTGTGTGTGTATATATATATATAATTCATACACTCTGTTGTCCACAGGTAACCAACTGCAACCAAGACACTTTGAAGTTAGCAGCGTTAGAAGTTAGTGATTTCTTCTTCTGATGCGCATATTGTTTGCATACGTTGCAAAATATTTTGTATTACCAAATTGTACCAACCTAATACTCTTATGTTATTTTTCATCTTTTTCCTGACTGAAGGGGAGGGCCCAAAGAGGTTCAGCCCAACCCCCCACAAATAGTTGTTGTACAGTCCCTTTTACAACAATGCTTTGAACAGCAATATTCAAGTTTATTTTTCATTTTTTTAAATACTATACTGTACATTTAAAATACCATACATGCAAAAAAACATTATAAAATAACCAGAGCTGGGACACGAGGTCCCCCACTGGGCATATCAATAGCTCCACTATATGTCCGATTCTAAAGCACTTCATATCACACGTGGTGGTTTAGCAGCATTTTTGAACCCTTAATTCCTTGAGCCGAAAGAAATCTATTAAGCCTAAACATCTGAAAGGATTTAACGTCATTTACATTTTTTTTTCAAAGCCGAGTAGTAAGGGACACATTATTATTGCTAGAATAATATCTGGGAGCGTGAGTTCTGCGGTTGAAATGCCTTGCTCTATATACATATATATATATAGATATATAGATATTTGATATACTGTATTTATAAACACCAACAAACCCTTCTTTTACTGCTAAAACACGACCGTGAAACTACATTTAAATTGCGCGTTTATTTGTTTGAATAATGGCTGTTTTTGTATCACTACCTGCTATAAAGTGCCAATTAGTCTCCTCCTGAGATAATTAAATATTCGGAGCCTTGGTAAGTTCAAACATTACTCATGGCGGCCCAAGGGAGGTTAATAATTACTGTAATTGACTAAAGACGGCAGCACAATGACTCATTCTGCCAAGCGTTTTCTTGGGACTGCAGCTAATGTTTTGTTTGATAATTGTTTGATAAAGGCCGCGTTCTACAAAGCGTTGGGGAAAAACGCAGCATTAACATATTAATACGGTGCATGAACATGACTTGGATTATACTGTCACACTGACGGAGATGCATATGTATTTCTGCGTGTGTGTGCATACTAGAATATATAAATCATCAGCACATCCACCTAAGAGTCCCACAAATAATAACACAGAACACATATTAGAGGTTCCTGCTGCATAAATACAAGCAACATTAAAATATTTAGGTGTCTGCTTTGGGCAGTTCACACAGTATTTCCTGTTCTCAAACATTCTGGTATGTCTTCTCTTTTCTTTCCTTTTTTACTGGAACATATGGTTCAGTATTTTCTCATTTTTCAGTATATCCTGTCAAATGCAGTTCTCAGTAAGCATTCATCACTTCTCTCTGATTTATGCGTGCTATTCAGATAATTTCATTATCCTCTGTGGCCTTCTCCCGGGGCCTGATTGTGTTTTATAGGTTATCTGAGAAAAGATCCAATCAAGGGCCCAAATGCCCGCGACCTCGGGGCAGAGCCTTGACCTTTCCTGAGCGTCTGGAGCTCCATCTCTTCCATTTCTACCGAGGCAAACAAAGCAAAGAAGATTTAACCACTGTTACATCTGCGACGGAATCAAAACTACCGTCCTTGTGATGGGAAACACGATAGCACGACGCCAAACTGCGGGGCGGGGGGGTACGACTACACACTCCTGTAAAGTTGCGTAACTGCACCTTCCCACGGTTGCGAACACTGTCCTGCTGATGAAAATCGAACACCTGGCAACTTCCTCACATTTTGCTATGATGACTCACACACACACACACACACACAATACTGAATAAGTGGAAGTAATACCAGCATTGCTGTCCTGGCTAGAAATCATGTAAATTCCCAAGAACCTTTCAATAGCTAGCTCATGAGTTCAGTCCCCTGAAGGCAACTCCCACCTAAACACATTAAAGACAGCCTGTAAAAATACAAAAATAGTCAAAAAATAGTAATAGAATAAACAAATACAAAGACCTTTAATTGTTTATTTCTGTCCAAAAGTAGTAAAATATGAATATACTGCTAGTTAAGGAGTACTGTAATCAGACCATAAAATATTCACCTTATATACAAGTTTATATCGTATAATGTAAATTAAAACCCTGCCTTTTGCCAACTGTTGTGTTATAAAATGATAACGGTCTCTTAACACATTTCATCAGCTAATTCAGCTAGTGTTAGCTCCATGTCCCCAGCTGACTGTAATATTTCCCGCTGACTCGTTGTAAAACAAGAAACCTGGAAACGTTTTTTCAATATTGCTTTCAAGCTAAAAGGCTAAGGGGCTAAGTGCTAAAGGCCAAGGGGATAAGAATTAAATGCCATGGGGCTAAGAGACTAAGTGCTAAGGACTAAAGGCCAAGGAGATAAGGATTAAATGCCAAGGGGCTAAGGGGATAAGGACTAAAGGCTAAGGGGATAAGGACTGAATGCCAATGGGCTAAGGACAAGGCCAAGGGGCTAAGGGGATAAGGTCTAAAGGCCAAGGGGCTAAGATCTAAATGCCAAGGGGCTAATGGGATAAGGATTAAAGGCCAAGGGGCTAAGGGGATAAGGACTAAAGGTCAAGGGGCTAATGGGATAAGGACTGAAGGCCAAGGGGCTAAGGGGATAAGGACTAAAGGCCAAGGGGCTAAGGACTGAAGGCCAAGGGGCTAAGGGAATAAGGACTAAAGGCCAAGGGGATAAGGACTAAAGGCCAAGGGGCTAATGGGATAAGGACTAAAGGCCAAGGGGCTAATGGGATAAGGACTAAAGGCCAAGGGGCTAAGGGGATAAGGACTGAAGGCCAAGGGGATAAGGACTAAAGGCCAAGGGCTAAGGGGATAAGGACTGAAGGCCAAGGGGCTAAGGGAATAAGGACTAAAGGCCAAGGGGCTAATGGGATAAGGACTAAAGGCCAAGGGGCTAAGGGGATAAGGACAAAAGGCCAAGGGGCTAAGGAGTAAAGACCAAAGGGATAAGAGGATAAGGGCTAAAGACAAGGGCTAAGGGGCAAAGTGTCAGGGCACAAAGGTCAGCATTCCTCCCCAATGCAACATGGAAATAAAGAAACAGCACAGTTATTGCAATGTAGAGTACAGCTAGTTGGCCTTACGCCGCGTTCACACCAAAACATCACAAGGCGAAGAGGACCGATGTGCTCGGGGAATACGTAACATTATCGGAGATGGCAAGTTTGGCCTCGCTTGCTGGAGTGAAGAAACTTCCCCAAATCTGGTAGAGCAGGACAGACGTGAGGCTGCACTCTGATTAGCATATATACTACTAGTCTAGTTAAGGAGTACTATAATTACACTATAACATATTTTAACCATAGATAAGGTTGTAAATCGTATAATGTAAACTAAAAACCCCCAAACTGACTTAAATTTAGTGCTACCTATTTATCTATAATTGCTTCATTAAATTAAGTGTCAATACTTGAAGTGCTTTCCTGTGTTATTTGTCAACTACTGTATTTCTCTAATATGTATTATAGGATGCCTACAGGTTGGAATCAACACCAGCCCGTCGGACAGGTTGTGGACTCCTCATTCAGGTTTTAGGAGACTTTCCTACTCAGGATGCTCGTACATACAATGCAGCATGGACAACGAAACACATTCTGAATTTATATTTATATTACAGTGAATAAAGCTTTTAGGGGGTTTGGTGGTCCTCCCTCAAGAACATTGAAGATTTCTGACTTAAAACTATCCAATTAAATCATTCATGGACCATTATTATTACAACACATGAAAGCTTTGAGACAAAACTTGCTATAGTTGAATACTTATCTTGTCATTCACACACATCACAGCCTTTTGTCCGAACATTTGATCCAGATTTGGAAAACTTTAAATAATGTGTCATTAAAAAAGGAAGAAAGGTTTACGACGAGGACAGGAACATTGTATTGAGGAAAACGAGTATAATGTAGTAGCGGCCCACTTTATGCCGTATAAAAACACATGTATATACCCTTCTGCTGGCATGTGCCACTTTGTCCTGGGCGACAGGCCAACAACCTTCCTCTTTCCAGCAATTGTTTTCAGGGTTGAAAGAAAAAGACACATCCACATTCACACAGCCTTCATTCTTTGTTTAAATTGAACCAACAGGGATGGCACTGCCCCAGAGGACTCAGCGGCCCTGCTGTGGCCTGCCCTTCGTCCTAACTTACAGAGCAGAGCGGCCCTCTAGCATGCAGTGAGATTAAGTAGCCCGCTGTATTAAATTACTCTCCTAATGGAATAAACTGCATTGTTGTTGTTTAATTATCATCATTACAGGTTAATTACAGTAAATCATTGGGACACGAAATCTCCATGCTTGAGAATGTAAATTAAGGATTTGTTTAGTGAGTCTGACCTCAATTAGTTAAATTCGCTGGGTAAGTAAAAACTTTTAAAATTCAGTTTTTTAAATGATTTAATAGAGAGACCTCCTGTTTTTGTTTGCAGATTATTCATTGTGGTTATAGTGCATTACCGCGACGTCCTGTCCTGAAACATTTGCTTCATTTTCACACAAACTGCCAGGAATGGAAAATGTAACATTCGTGTACTATGACAAACTCAGGAATAGTTTGACATTTTGGGAAAGACGTTTATTTGCTTTCTTTGTTTGAGAGTTAGCGAGAAGATTAATACCACTCTCATTTCTGTCGCAGCTGGTTAGCCTAGCTTAGCATAATGATGGGACATAGCTAACGTATCTAAATGTGGCTAGCTGCACCTCTAAAAATTGTGTGTGCCTTTGTTTAACCCGTACAAATCTAAAACTCAAGAAAGTTAGCATGACTTGACCGACAAATAGTCAAACAATATATAACCCCCACTGATTTTGGACACTGCAGGCTAGCTGCTTCCCACTGTTTCCAGTCTTTGTGCTATGCTAAGCTAACCAGTCTCTTGGCTTCAACTTCATATGAGAGCAGCAATCGATCTTCCCTTCTAACTTTTGGGAGGAAAGTCAATATTGCCAAAGTATCAAACTATTCCTTTTAACATGTTTTTTTTTTTTTAAAGGGCCAGTTCAAAGTTGCAAAAAAACCTTGCAAAAAGCCTAACCTATTTTTACAGAACAGATTCCAAAGACTTTACTTTATTTCCCACTGCCGCTCCTGTGACCGTCATCTGGTCTGCTGTATAGCAGCTGATGTTTGGTAAATCTGCGAGGCCTTTCGTTGTTGAAGAAGGGATTAGATGCATCCCGTCTCGACCCACTACTTTCAATGTGACGCAGATATCACCTACCCATCTCTCACACCCGCCGTCGGCCGATCACGACGGCAATTCTCATTCCCTCTCTGCTAGACTGGCGAGGAGATATGAAACACATTTGGATTTCTATCTCTCTCTCTTTAAGAGAATGAAACCAAACTCAGTGATTCATTTTCCATCATAAAACCAATATCTTTGCATCCTCATTCCTAATCAGATACTGCGTCTCTATCAACCTTTGCGCCCAGTGCCCGCTGAGCTCTTCTTGGTGCCACACCAATGTAAGCCCAAGGCTAAGCCACTAACTGGGGTGAAAAAATGAAAGAAAAAAAAGATTAATTTTTCTATGCGGGCCAGTTTGTGAGCATGAGAAAACAATTCCTCCTTCCCCTGGACGTGCGGTGGAACCAGAAGCTGGCAGTTCAGAAAAAAGAACAAAACCCCTCCAAAATAAAATATAACAACTTATTAGAAGGCTGTAAAGACCAGCAAGTCAACTTGTGTCAGTATTCTGCATTTTAATTCTCCAGGTTACTCCAGTGTTCACTTTTTCCCTGCAGGTGTGCCCCGTTTCCTCACACATTACCACATCTTATTGGTGACTGATGGTGTTCTCCGTGTCTGTGAAAAGGCCGGACCCAACTGCATCCATATCTACCTTTCAAGTCAAGACAAAGGATAATAACCTCCTCGGCTGTCAAGCTGTTATTCTCTTTGATCCCGTGTGCTCATCCTGTGTGCTGCATGGACGGGTTCTCTGTCTTTCAAAGGACCACGTCGCTGTATTTGTGAGAGGCCAAGTTGAAATGACTTATTTACTCTGTAACCAACGCCGCAAAACCCAAAAGTACTCGGTTTATGATGATACGAAGCAGACGAAAGCTGCAAATCCTCTCCCAAGAAAAGCTGGAAGCAGATAATGCGCAACATATTTATCTCAAATAATGAATCGATATTATATATTTGCCCATTATTTGCTTTGTTGTACTTTTTATTTATTTGCGTGCGCACAGACACACACAGTGTGTTTGAAGGTTTGAACATTGTTGTACAGGAGAGATTGGAAGCCATACCTTATTATTAGATATCAATAGACATTATTAAAAGAAAACGAAAAAATAAAAAGGATGTCATACTGTTCTTATATAACAATCTTAATAATAAAATTGTGTATTTTTGTATTTGTATTCTCTGGCAGCATTTTTTTTTTTTTAAACATTCATGTCAATTAAGCCACATTGTATTGAATTGCATGAAAAGATCAAAAACAAAGATTGCATAATTTATAATTTATAGAACCTGGAGATGGATCACATTATGTATTCTCATTTGTTTTCACTTTGCAGGCTGTTATTGGTTAGCGGTCATTGCATGCACGTGACTCCAACTTGAACTCTATCATCAATCACAGAGACCACAAGGCGTTACAATTGTGTGGTTGTATGATGATGATGATGACGATGATGATGCAGTTACAGTGCCAATTGATTTGAAAAAAAAAGAAGAAGGTTGGGCTGTGTTGCCACATTATGATTATATAACTTGATAAGAATGTAACTCACGCAGGTTTCCAGAGTCTATTTAAAGATTTTCATATCGTATGGGTGTAAATGGACACCACCGGATGCCTGGAAGAGTAGAAAGTGAATTAAAAGTCATTAGACACAGCCGCGTGATCTGCGTTATTAATCATAATGCCAAATCGTGATTTGCGGTATTATGTCTTAAAGTCTGCACTATCTACGACCGGTGCGTGTTATCATCATAAGGCCTTTGTTCCCCGTAGGTGTAGCCTCGGTTGGAGCGGAGAGGGGAGGAGGGTGCGCGAGGGGGTGGGTACATGTCGACGTCACCGGTCAGTCTTTACCGAGAACGCCAAAATAAAACGGTAAAAAAATAAATAATTAAAAACTTTTCTGTCGGACTCATAAACGGGAGACACATGGCAGTCGGGACACGGAGCTGCGAAGGGAAGCCGTCGTTTCTTCTCCGGGTTGTCGTGCTTGGTCGGCACGCGCCATTGTTCGCGTAGCGGTAGAGGCTTTTTTTTTTCTCTCTCTCTCTCTCTCTCTCTCTCTCTCTCTCCTTCCAGGGGTCGCGCGGAGCGAGAGCCAGCGGGCTGTGTCACTTTAGCCGACCTGCTAGCTAAACAAGTCGAGCCGTGAGAAAGTGGAGCAGACGGCGGCGGCTAACCGGGAGCGGACCCGCCGACATAGACCTATGCGACGGACAGCAGGTAACCGAGCCGTGCCTCCCCGCCTCGCTCCACAGAGAGCCGTGCTCGTTAGCCTCTCACACGAGTCCGACGTGTTTTTAGCCGCGACATATCTTGGGACGGGGCGACCGCTCTGCGCCCCCTCGTCCTCGGCAGACAGCATACGTAGCCTTCCCGTTTTAGCTTCCTTGTGCCCCCTGGATCTCAAGGGGGGTCGCGTCTTAACCCGCCGGGGCTCGACGTCTTGTTACAACCGGCTCGACATCGGGCCCCACTTGTATTTTTCATTTTTTTTAAAGCTGTGATTGGTAACGTGGCCGCTGCATATTGATACGCTATTGTGGAGAAAGAATAGGAGGAGGAGGAGGAGGAGGAGGAGGAAGGGGGCCCGGGGAGCGTCTACCTACTGTAAGGGTCTGCGTGCTAACCGCAAACATCTGCCCGGTTATGACGCGGCAATGACCGACCGTCGGTGTTTCTGTCACGACCCGATCGGGATGTGTGAGGCCGAGGTTTGCTGCCTCGAGAGCCGCTAACAGAGAGAGTCAAAGCCGTCGGTGTGGTGTAGCAAGGCGGTAGACAGGGGGGGTGGGAGGCGGTTTAGATTTCCTACAGGAAAGGTGGAGGGGGGCATTATTTATGTTTGGTCAATATGTCACGGGGGGGGGGGGGGGGGGCCCGGTTTGCTGACGGCGGCAAGATCGGCCCCGCGGAACAAGGTCAGGCGTAGGCGGCGGAGCGCCTCTCCCGTGCGAGGCTGTCCTCCGCAGTGAGGAGGCTCTCTGCACGCTCCTCCTCCCCCCCCATGGGGCAGTGTGAACCAGCCTGCCAGGTGAAGATTGGCACTGAATTATTCAGGCACATGCTGCAGACGATCAGCGTGGCCCAGGAAGGTGCATAGCTGGTGTTGGGGACAATAATGGGGACAATGAGAGAGGCTCTCAAGAGTCGTGTGGCTTCCCGGAGAGGCCGCCTCTGTTCAACGTTTTGTAGAGTGGGACACTGGAAAGCGTAATGATGTAGGTGCTTTGATTTGTGGGAAATCCGTCTAAAAATGTATCTATTTTTTTATGCTTTTTTACATTTTTTTTTTTAATGGTTTGTTTGGTTTTCTAAAGATCAAGCGGAAAATAGTTGTGAAGATTGCCTGTGGTGGCTCTGAGCGAAGATGTAATCTCCAATGGTAGTGTTTTGAATTGAGGGGATTCGCTCATGGCGCTTGTTTTTCTTCAACAGCTCATTGTTTTCTTCTGCTTTTGTGTCCTTGTGCGTTTTTGCTAAAATAGTCTGCACGCCATGTTTTCAGGTAGAAATGGGACATCATGTCATCCAATGTACTGTAAAGGAGCAGCCTTCACAAACACCTACAGTACATGAGGTTTCCACCTTTCTACGACTGGCAGTAATCTTTACCTCCCACACTCCTAATCGCCACCTCTCCTGCAATAAGTGGGTTTATAAACCCTTGCATAATTTCTGTAAGTTCACAATGTGAATGCATTCTTGAGGCCGGAGTCCAGACCAGCATGAGCCCAGTATGTCGTAACAAGAGAGGGGGTCACGATGACGACATGACGGCATTTCATTCAGCGTCCGCTGTGACCTTTTTTTAAGGTTTATGGACAAATTATGCCACCCTTGTGGTTATGACACTAAGCCAGGTGATGATTTTTGTCTGCTGCAAAAAAGTAAAAATGGAAATGAGGAAGAGGCGGTCACAAACTGCCAGCGATGACAGCAGGATTTCTAGTCCCCAGTCCAAGTTGAGGGCTCCATGTTGCTAGGACCAATGTACTTGGTCCTAATTTGGTCTATTTTAGGAATGAAGCGCGGGAGTTGTTGACCCCGGCGGTTCAGAACACGGTCCGAATTTATTTTGCTCTGGATCTCGAGCAACTCTGTAAAACCGTCACGTCTTCACCAGCACCCCTATTCACCGGCACCCCTATTCACCAGGATTGTATTCACAACTTCCTTTTTTGTCATTTAGCTGGGCCGGGAAAAAAAGGAAAAATTAGCGGCGCTATTTCAGGCCATCTCCACTGATCCTTTGTTGACCCAAGAAGGAGCGAGTAAACAGATCTCTTCAGTTAGCATGTGTTTACATACAGCTGCTCGCACGTCTACATCCTGTGTGTTGTCCTCATTAGTTCCAATATGTATCTTTTTGTTACTGGTCTGATACTTCCAAAACCACGAAATACTTCATACTTAAATCGGCATAATGGAAATAAACCAACTGTCTAGTGTGCAGATGATTTAAACAGAATAAAGGGCCTTCTTGAAGTAGAATAGAGCCTAAACGAGTTCCAACGCTTCTGATTTGAACCTGTTTCTCCATCTTGGCAATCCTCTTTTCTTTCCCCCCTGCTCAGGCTTTGTTTTCTTCAGCAGGCCTAAGCAACTCACTGTAATCCCCTTGCAAAATATGCATATAAATGGAGACCCTTTTAATCTGAAATGCTGTGCACTGTATTCACCCAATAATTTTTTTTTTGTTCTCCCTCCTGTTTTTTTGCCACTCTGTTATTTTTCCCTCTGCTGCCCTCAACTTCTCCCACCCTTCTATGAACTTACCCGCTTGTCTGAAGCTCTCATGTCACGTGCATTAGACAGCCCATGTCTTTGGCTTTTATATATAAATATATATCCCTTCCCCCCCTCCTTTTTTCTGTCTCTTTCCTTTTCTTCTTTTATTTGTGGACTGGATAAACCACACAGGGTGCCGCTTCACCCTCTCGCTCCCGCCGCCACCTCAGTTTTTCTCCTGGCACCGCCCAGGATGACTGACAGTCATCGATTGAACCTGTCCATGTATCACCCTCCCTGTCTCCTGCTCCCCGCCTCCCCCCCTCCCTTGCTCTCCTCCTCCTCTTCCTTGTGTTTTAGGTGAGTGATGGAGACGAGAGAGTTGACCGTGTTAGCTGGCAGCTTCGTGGGTTTCCAGCTTCTCTTCTCGGTGGTCAGCCCACGTCTCTCCATTGTCATCACACCGGGTTACGGACGGCTGCCCGCCACTAAGCTCACGGAGTGGAACTCCAGGTGTGCCACTATTTTTCTTCTTATTTATTATTTTCTACTTATTTTATCTGTTGAAATAACATGCAAGGCCAGCCGGGCTCTGAAGGAAACAAACTCCACCTACCAGCACCAGTCTGCTAACATAACGAGCCCCATCTTTATGTTGATTAAACGAGAGGGTACTTTCCAAAAGTGTAGAACAATAAATTAAAAAAAAAGAAGTATAATCTCGCACCAGCCGAGGCTTGTTGTGACGTTCAAACACACAATAGTAAACAGCAATTTAATTATATCCCACGGAAAGATGGGAACGTTTTTAACAGACAACATGGGGATCTTGTGAGTTTTAAGGATTTCACGCTGGATGTCAATGTTTTTAAAGCGAATACTTTTTCTTACGATGTCAGAATATACAAAAAGTAACACTCCTGTATTGGATCTGACAGACTTTAGGGGAGACAATACACATTATCTTTTTGCCGTTTCTAGTTTCTTTTTGACAAGCACACTTATACAAAAACGTGTCGTTGTGTAACGTTCCAACGTCGTGACCTCCCGACAAAGCTGACTCGTGTTGAGCAAACGCTGGTGTTTTTATTTTTCTTGGGGGGGGGGGGGGATGCAGCTCCGTTTGGGGGGGGAGGGGGGGCGGCCCCTGATGTGCCTCTGGCCGCGACTCATCGCCATTCCATGCAACTGCAGTTGTGATGTAGACCGCAGTGGTTTTAGGTTTCAAGCTTGAAGCTTCAGGGGTGAAGTTCAGAGGACAATCATTCTTAGTTGCATAACTCCCTCCCCCCCCTTCACTCTTTTTATCTCTTTTGCATCCTGCCAGTTACTCACAAATAGGCATTCATTTATGTGGCTAGAATTTGCATTCGCCTTTCTGTCCTCATGTGAAAAGTGCAGGGTGTATTCACCAATGAACAGTCCAAAACAACCGAGGCAAAGGCCAGGCACTGATGCCCCACGTCAGAGTATCCTGCTGTTGCATAACAGCCAGCTCTCAGTTTGTCAGCGTGTTGTTTATGTAACCACGACTTAAGTGCAAGGAGAAGAGAGGGAGGGAGCTGGGCCAGCTCTCTGGTATTGAAGCGCAGCGGCTCAATCGAGGAGACTGCTGGTGATATCTGTGTCTTTTCGCTTTTCTTTTCAATGAAGCGTTTCTTCACAGTCCAAATTGGAAACTCCTCACTGCAAATGCTAGAGATCGCCTGCGAGAGATTCGCGTCAAGTCCCTCACAGACTGCTTTGCCAAGTTCCTCCACTGGTGTTCCATTTTTAGACACTTCACTGTGTTCAGCGGTAATAATAATCTCGTCCAGTCGCGGTGGCCCATCTGCAGAGCCAGCCTTTTGGCGGGGGCCTCGGGCCAGCAGCTGCGGCCCTCCGTTGACGGGGACTGCTGTTCCACCTCGGGGCTGCGTGACGACAGTGGGGGTGGGGACTGTGGTCGGGGCCATCGGACCTGAAGTATCTCTTAGTCCAACAGATAGCCAACAGATACTCCAAAGGTCAGGGGGCGATACTGTATCAGGCCTGATAAAGAAGAAGTAACCGCCCCGTGGACTCTGGGACTCTTATAGGATAACGGAGATGTAATCAAATGCATACTGTATGCAAGCACTGGAGACATAATCCGCCTCTGATCGACGCTCTGGGTTCGATCCTTGGTCTGGGCAGGGCCTTTTCTTGGTTGCGTAAAAAAACAATCTCAAAACAATGATGCAGATCATAAAATCTGATTTCCATACGGGATCAGTTGAGGCTGGATGGAGTATTCAATGGAACTAATGATCCAATGTGGCAAATCCCCCCACCCCCTAACGGGAACAGCCAAAAATAATACTAAGAAAAAAACGACTAATTTCGTCCGTCATCATGTTTACCACTTTGTTCTTCTTTGTGTGTGCGTCCCCAGGTTGGTGTCGACTGTGCACGCTCTGATTGTGGGGTTGTTCTGTCTGTACATCCTGTGGTTCGATGACGTCGTCAACGCCGATCCCGTCTGGTAAGAGGAACAGCAAGCAGGGCACCAGCCTCGTCTGGTTTTGACATCACCAATGAAGTATTAATTCATTTTGTTTAGTGGTAGCCACTGATGGCAACGAAAGGCCAAGAATTGGTTTCTTAAAACGGTTGTCACGGGCAACCCGGCAACGCTTACTGTTCAGCCCTGAAATGTTTAATTCATAAATAAAATGTCCAACGACACTATAATGTAATGAAATAAAGTTCTGCAGCACTCGCATGGAGAGGGGAAAAAAAGGCAAGACCACCAACACATTATGCCGTGTCATTTTGGCAGACGTCGATCTAATGTGTCAATGGAGTCTCCTGAGAGCTGTGGATTCAGTGAATTTAGCCTTTGATTGTTCCCTTTACTGTCTTCTCTCAGTCTTTTTCTCTCTGCTACTGCCGACTGCTTTATTTGCATCAATGACTTCCGAAAAAGAGAAATGGTAACCCCCCCCCCCCACCCACCCAATTATCTCTCTCCTCTCCAATATCTCAATCTTAATTTTTTAAGATTTTTTTTAAAGAAAAGTTAAAAAGCATTTCTCCTTAGCTCTCCGTCTCTCACCACATTATATTCTTACAACACTCTTTCTCTCTTTTCCTTTTCCCCTCTGTTTCGCTTCCTCTGGCTCTTGAGCAGACTCGACAAGAATCCCTCCTTGTTATAGCAAACAGCAGCCTAGTGCTCTAACCCCCTCCGCTCTCTTCATATGGACACCCCTCCTCTCCCCAGTTTGCCATGACCATGCGTATCCCCCCCTCTCTTCTCTTGCTACACTTCCTCTCGACTCCTAGCCTGATCCCCAGCAGTATCACTCATGCCTCACAAGCTTCTCTTGTTGCCAGCAGAGTGGCGCAAGCAATAATTCTCCCGTCAATCTGATTTGGATTACAGGATAATTAAGACCCGTCACAAGGCGTCATTGTTCTCACCCGGCTGCTCTGCTCTGGTAGGACCAGAGCCTGACTGCAAAGAAAACCAACATGACAAGAACCCTGCATTGTTATTATAACTCACTCAGGTTAACGAGTCTGCCCCGCCCTCTGATTGGTTTATCTGGACCCGACACCAACGAGCGCACAGCCATCTGAGCAGAACGAGAGTTCAAAGAGTTTTAGGGTCGCCCTGACTTGAAGTCGAGCTGGTTTATATAATATAGATATATATCTATATAATATTTAACCTCCAATATTCCAGCATGTTTTCATCCCGCTCCTGGATTAGGGTTAGAAGACATTGCGCCGCACGCAGCAAACGTTTTTCATTTGATCTTTTTCTTCTTATGTTGTGTTATGATTCATGCCACCTGTTCTTTAATGGCTGTGAGTCTGTGATCATTGGCATGGAAGTGTGACCCAAAAGCAAAAAGACAACACAAGAAGTGAGCACATGGAGACCAAACTAATTGGGTTTCTTCCGACCGTGGTCGTAGCAGCAGCAGCACCAGTGAGCATCTGCGAGCCGTCATTGGTCACCGACGCTCCAAATGGTCTGCTGGTGTGGACGCGTCTCACAGTCCGGAGACTTTTACCCTGTATTTCTTGTCACGGTTGTCAACTTTTGGTCTCAGACAGCCCCCCCCCCCCCCCCCCCCCCCTAAAAAAAAAAAAGCCCACAGCCATAACTGAGATGTGAGGCCGTTAAGGAACAGAGTACAGGACGTTACAGGTGACACTCCACTGAACAACCGGTGTACAGACTGAGGCGCAGCTGTTGCAGGGTCAGCATTTCCCGAGAGCCTACTTATTGAATTACTTCCGCGTTGATTAAAAAAAAAAATCATGCTTATAGAAAAAATGAAGTAAATTAACACATCAAACTGATACGTTACACTATTTTGCAGATTAAGGCTTTATAATTCTTACATGCTTTTTTTTCCTTCTTATTGTCCCCCTGCAGAGAAAAGTCGTGCCCACTTTAAGGTTCTGGTTGCGGTAGACCAGCGACTCCCGGTGGAGTCTGGTGTCTTTTGAAGAGAGCGTAGAGAACGGCTTCAACCAAATGTCCTGAATAGAGCGGGACACCTAGACTGATATTGATTGTCTGATTGGCCGCCATGCTGCTTCTCCAAACTGGGGATGTGAGACACCCATGTACTGGAGATGGAGAAGTACCTCATACACAAAAAATGTGAACCGAATGCGTGAATGCGACATGTTCATATTATTATTTTAGTAATATTAATACTTATTTTATTTATGTAGCACCTTTCAACCTTGAGTAAAACCACGTCGAAATATTTACCAACAAAAAAATACAATCTGAAACCCCAGCCTCCCCCATACAACATACATCCCATTTAAAACCGGTAAAATGCCAGTGAAAGAATACAGCTGGCTCTCTCTCTTTATCTCTCTCTTTCTACCTATGGCTCTCTGCCAAACACCAGCCAGTCAACCACACGGTGAGAGGTGGATTTACTGTCCACCTAATTAACTGAAGCTGGCTGATGTGATCATCACAAGGCCTTTGGACTCTGATAGGTGGAGAGAGGGAAAATGGGTTATCCAATCATATATTTGCCCGTTGCATTTCAAGTACAGAGGTAAAGTGATACAACTGATCTGTTAATGGCAGGGAAAGATACGATATTACTTTATTCATCCCCAGGGGGAAATTTCTTGAAGCAGCAGCAAACATGTACACAATAAAATAGCAGGGCAGGACATATTACATTTAAGAATTTTAATAATAAAGGAAATGAAAGTGTATTCAGTGTATCTAAAGTATGAAGTGAAAGCAGTGCATGGTTTATTGATGTTCAATTTGAGGAGGATCTGGCCAGAGGTGATTTATTATAAAGTCTAATAGAAGTTGGCAGGAATGTTCTCCTGTATCTGTCCTTGTGACAGCGGAGCTGAAGCAGTCTGGTGGAGAACGTGCTCCGCTGTCCCTGCAGTAGGTGGAGAGGGTGGTCCAGGTTATCCAACATGGACAATCATTTCTTCAGTGTCCTCCTCTCCACCACCTGTTCTGGAAAGTCCAGTTTGCAACCAATGATGGAGCCGGCCTTCCTCACCAGTTTAGTGAGTCGTTTATGCATGTTTGTGGGCATCCTGTTGCACACATTCGCCATGCGCTACATTGTGACTGAGGGCGGGATCGGATGTCTGTCGGGGCAGAGGCGCCTCCTCCATTGTCGTCTCGAACAGATATTGTTTGCGCTGATTGTTTTAAAGATCTGCTTGACTCGTTATGTACACGCCACATACGAAGCCTTCAATCCAATCCGGACCTCACCGTGTATCACAGTAAGCTGTCAGCCCCCCGAGTGAGCGCTCTGCTGGCGGTGCAGTCACATGAAGCCGCTTGCAAAGCTGCACCGTGTTCCCCTCGCAGATTATCGATCAGAGGCAGCACGCTACTCCCATACTTTTCTGGGAATAGCGACTCCCCCGTCCTCTCGCCTCTGTTTGTTTGAACGCACCTTTTTCACATCGTGTTCTCTGCCTCTCCACAGGGGTGACCCCAGTCTCGTCAAACTAAACGTGGCCATAACCTGTGGTTACCTCCTTTACGGTGAGCTATTTCTGTTTGTTCTCCTGTTGATCATTTCTCCTTGTGTGCAGTCTGTGTGTGTGTGTGTGTGTGTGTGTGTGTGTGTGTGTGTGTGTCTGTTTGTGTGTGTGTGTCTGTGTTGTTAAGCTGCAAAAGAACGGGACTTTAAACTGGCTTTAGATTGAAGTTGTGCATTGATCTAAAAAGCGCCTTTTTAGGTTGATGACCACTTTAGATGTATTTTGTATGCCTTCTTCTTTGTCTACAATCTGCACTACCATGTGACCTTTTCAAAGAAAAACACCCATTGATGCGTCCAAAGGAGCGATACCTGGGGCGTGTTTTGCCTCCCGCTGTATGCTTTACTTCCGACTGGGAATTTTTTTTTTTTTATAGAAGGTGAAGGTCACGTTCACCGTCCCGGTCTTGAATGCGTCCCACGTTGCTCCGCTCCTGCCCCCCTCATGTGCTTTTGGTGCTTTTTCACGGCGTGACCATAACCGTTGTGACCGGCATGTCTCTCTGTCCTCCAGACCTCGTGCTGCTGGCCTGTAACTGGAGCACTATGGGGGACGGCTTTTTTGTCTGTCACCACTTGGCGGCGCTCTATGCATATGGATACGTGCTGGTGAGTCATCGCTCCTCCAGGGGGTCCCAGAGAGTTTACACACCTGGTTATTCTTATATAGTGATGCATTTGTCTCTCTTTGCTCTGCAGACGCGAGGCGTGCTTCCCTACTTCGCCAATTTCCGCCTCATTTCAGAGTTGTCCACGCCGTTTGTGAACCAAAGGTGAGTCTGAATAATCCCCCCCCCCCCACACACCTCCTGTTTTTAGTTTTACTAAGCGACATATGATCATTTCTAACCATCGCCTTCTCCCTCCAGGTGGTTCTTCGAGTCGTTAAAGTACCCGCGCTCGCACCGCCTGGTGGTGCTCAACGGCGTCGCCATGGCAGCGGCGTTCTTCCTGGTGCGCACCGCCGTCATGCCGTCGTACTGGTTCAGCGTCTTCGCCACCTTTGGCACCGAGGCGTTCGATAGGCTGGGCCTGGGCGCCCAGGTGGCCTGGATCTCCTCCTGCATCGCCCTGGACATCTTGAACACTATCTGGATGTACAAGATCGCCCGCGGCTGCTACAAGGTGCTGACTGGGCGAGGCGGGCGAAAGCCCAAGGACACCGTGGAGATGGAGGCCTCGTCGGAGGGGAAGCGCGTCAACAACCACGCGGACTAAAGAGAGAGACGATGGGATGCGTGGACACAGACATGAGTGGGTGGGGTGAGGCTGGACATCCAGGAACCCTTGCAGCCTCTCTCTCTCTCTCTCTCGCTCTGTCGCTCTAGCCTCAGCGTTCCTCCCACCCACACTCTCCAATCCACCAATCTCAGCCCTTGATTCTCCTTGTCGCCGGCTAGTGGACCGGGCTGACAGGTCCTGATCCCCGACACGAGACAGAGACCGCCCCCGGACTCCCTCCCAGCGTCGGCCTTTTTGCGGCCTCCGTGTCAGCTTGCCAGGTGACAGCTCGCCGGTCGCAGGCGACGAGGTAGAGCTCGCAAGCACCTTTTTTTTTTTTTTTTAACACCACCCCCACCGTTTTATCTCACCGGTCCTCTCTTCTCATGCTTCGACTTCAGCCAAAGCTCGTTCCTCTGAAGTGTCTGCGGAAGACAGGAAAAGCAATAAAATGCGGAGGAAATGAGCTTGCAAAAGTCAAAGGGGGGGTGGGGCAATTTCAGAAGAAGACCACCTCCCGCTCTGCCCACTGCTCCCGAAAGGCCGGAGGCTCCTCCCGTCCCGCCTGCGGGGCATCTTCCCTTCATCCGATCCATACGGCGTGTTGTGAATCTACAGGGCTCTTGTCTTTAAAAATCATCAGACCTCACAAGAAAGAAAAAAAAAAAGGAAAAAAAAGAGACAGAAACACCATAATGCCTCTTCTACAGTATCACCTGCTGTGGCCTCCGTGTAACAAGTGGCGCATGCCTATATCACCAGCCATGCCCCTCGAAAACCCCTCACAATCTGGATTTATATATATATAAAAATACTCCAACATCCTCAGCTCCTCACAGGACAATTTTGCCTTTTCAGTATTCATCGTGTCGGCATCACTGCAGTGAATTCACATTGCATCCATGGCAACCCTCCGCCTGTCTGGAACAGGGCTCCAGTGTTTTTTATGTTCTACCTCTCCCCCGCCTTACAGAGATCTGTCAATCAACTTTTTGTTGTTTTCTTTCTACTGTAAAGAGTGTTTTTATTTAGTTTTCTGTAACTTTTAAGACGTTAACTGTTGTGATGTCACTGATTCAGAGGGACGTCTTCCTCCCTCCTTCGCTCCTTTCTTTTTTTCACCTGCTTGGCTGATGCTCTGGAACACGGGGTGTTTCTCACCCCTAGAGGCTTTTACACTTCCTCTTATCTCCTTTTGTTCTCAGTGATTATGAGACTCTAATTTAGGAAAGAAAGAAAGGGGAGGTGGGGGGGTACAGTTTACAAACTATTCACTGTATCTAACGCCCTTCTAAAACACTTGCATGGTGCTTTTCTTTTTCCTTTTTTTCCCCTTTGCAAATGTCAGCAGGAGGAATACTAGCAATATGACATTTTTCTAGTATCGAATTCATTAATTGGGACATACCAATCCGTGACAGTCGAGCGCAATGGGGTAATCTGCATGTCTTTGTTTTGTTTCTTTACTGTATAAACTGTAAATCATCACTACACAGCATGGTAAGATTGACATATTTCTGAGAAGCCTTAGCGAATAGTCAAGATAGATGAGTAACATCTAAATATTAATTAATCTAATTCTTAAACGGGGTGGGGGGATGTTTGTCTTCCAGAACTGTTGGTGCATTTGCCCCTCGGAGCGCTCTGCATGCATGCGTGTTGTTTTTGATTCCTTTCTCCCCTCCCTGCCTGTACAGTATCTACACATGTCGGGCGCCTCCCGCACGCCGCGCGGCTCGACACGAATCATTACCACGTTCTCCGCACGCCACTCGGGTTCTAATGAATTCGCGAGCTCTCGGCGGACGCTCGCGCCGACGTCGACGACACAGCTGATGTCGCGACGGACAGAGATACAAGAGGATGTTTCAGGTACACGCACAATGTGCTGGCACGTGTGTACTCCTGTTTTTCCATTTCTTTACTTAAAGGTGCGCTCCACTGATTTTTCCTCCTCAACGTTGGGGGAATTGCGATCGACTGTTTTTTTAACTATGATAATTGACACATGGTAGCCAAGTTTCCGTCCAAATGCAGTGCGAAAATGTTTTCGCGCCAATTGTCTGCAAGAACATGCGAATGAATGCGTGTGAAAATCGGGAGACGCCGCAGAAGAACGGGCTGCGGCAATGTGGCGTGATCTTATTTATCTTTTTAAAGAGTGCCGGAGCAAAATGAAGTTTTGTTCCATGTATGGATTTAAGGAAGGTTACAGTCTCCTCATCGCTTCACTTTGTCACACATGTCCACCAAAGCCGAATGTAAAAACCTTTTTTTTTTTAGTTGTTTTCGTTTCTTCAGATGGATTGAAAAACACTTTTTTTTCATGCTCTCTACAACCTACATTACCCACAATGCAACCCCACCGCTGGAAGAGGCTAACGTAGCGCTGAGGCCCCCCCCCCCACACACACGCACACACATTATCGATGTGTCAAATCGGTGGAGTTCCCCTTAAGTCTTTGTATCTGTAGCCGGATCGATGGTAGTCTGAGAACTACAAAGCACACTTCCTGTGGAGCAATGACTCGGCGATCTCCTGTATTTCTGTCTGTCATCGCAGGGGGCGGGGCTACAGTATCTCGTGCCTTTCCTTTGACCCAACACGGTGGACGCGATGCAGTTTGGATCCGCATGACTTTCTAATGTAATATCCTGTGATGTGTCCCACATGTATACTCTTTGTATATATTTTTATAATCTGCCTGCACAACGATTAATCCGGCCAAGTATTATAGTCCAAAACTGAGCCCTCTCTCGGGGAGTTTTGGGCGGGGGGCACGTTTTTTTTTAGTGGCATTAAGATGGGCCCGCAGTGCCCGAGGCGATTAGTTTTTGGGAGAATATACAGGTAGTCGAACGGGGAAAGGCAAGCATCTCTCAACGTGTGTTCGTTCCTAAACTCAAAAGCTGTGAATAGTTGTAGAAAACAAACACTGGTCACGTGACTCTGATTTGTGGGAGGTTTCTTCCTGCGGCAGCATCCTGCTCACTGGACCCAGGGCTCGTGCACAAAGCTTAAAGAAAACCAAACTGCGTACGTTAAACATTTGCGGTGTACGCCGTCCCCGGGCGGCCGCGGACTGAACACACCGAGAGTTGGTTTTTTTTGTATTTGTCAGGGTTTTCTACGGAGTTAATCTCAAGACCCCGATGCGTGTGCTGTATCTCGCGCCCTGGGGACGCTCGGATGAATCCACAGAACGAGTTGATGACGAGGCTGCTATTGTAAGACCGTGATCTGTATCAGGTTAGAACAACCACATTGCCTTTGTTTCTTTGGGGAGGCCAACGTTCATTATGTATTATAATGAATATATTTAAATATATATACATATATTATAATGGTATATACACATCTGTATATATCCGTGATCAAGTATTGAAACCATGATGCACACTGTACTAATTAAAACTTCCGTTCTGGCCATGTTTTGTTTCCCGTTTGGATGGCGGGGCGTCTCTCTTCTCTCTTAGGTACATTATAACAGAGCTGCATCAGAATCTGGTACTTAAATAATGTACATACACTCTGTCGGTCTTCTCAAGGTCACACAAGGTACTTTGGTAACCTTTCTTTTTGCCCCCCGTTTCTGTCTTTTCAATGTCACGTTTGATCCGAGGCGTCCGATGAACAATGACGGGTTGCATTTCAGTGCCATCGACTATTGACGGCATTTGCGTGATTATTATGAATGACTGGAAGAATTGCAGACAAACTGATGGCAAATACCTTCTCTTTTTTTTTCGCCACCCCCTCCCACACTACCCATTCTGTCTGTTTTTATTTGGTCTTTTTTAATGCAATTTCTTGTTATGATCCGTCTTTTTTTCTGGAGATTTTAAATGTGAAACGGCTTACACACACGTAGGCCTTTTGTTTGGTCTGAGCATTACCTTGTGACTCGGATCGTTGTCGTCCACATTGACCACCACTAATGATCATGTAATTGTAGTGCTGAAAGCTGAGACTTACTTGAAAGTGTTGCTCTTCAATAAAGTTGAAGGCAAGAGGAAAAAAGGTTGACTCGACTTTCATTTTGACTTAACTAATGTTTAACCACTTCCTTTTTTATTTATTTTTTGCCTATTTACTTTTTATTCCAACTGATCAGATTCTTCGCTTCGTAGAGCGATGATGTCATCATGGGAATAGCTGTCCTGTGTTCGGTGTAAATCCTCCCGACAGCTGAGCCGGTCCAGTCATCCGTCGGCTGGTGGTACGACTCTTCTGCGATAGGCCGGGCCAAGACCCGCTACTGAGAGCTGGCAACACTGCGCCATGTTGCTCTTTTCTTTTAAGTTGTTTGTGTGAGATATTTAACACAAAAAGGGAAAAGGTCAAGCACAGGCATGAGACATTCAAAACGAGATGAAAGGGTGAAACGAGAGGATTAGAAGGAGCGTGAAAAGGGAGAGATTTGGAGATGTGTGTGTGTGTGTGTGTGTGTGTGTGTGTGTGTGTGTGTGTGTGTGTGTGTGTGTGTGTGGGGGGGGGAGTTCAGAGACCGTGCCTGAGGAGCTTTACCAAACATGGTCACATAACAGGAGACTCAATGAAACTGTTCCTCCTGCACATATTCTCGGTGTGGGCTCGCGGTTGTACTTCACTCACCCAGAGAGGGGGAGGGGCGTGCACATCATCACCTGCGTAGATACAGAACACACACCTGCGGGTTACAGAAACACACACCGGCTGTCATCGACCTTCCCCTCCGCTGTGTTGGAGACGCTTTAACTTGGTGAACTCGCATCCCTGGATGTCGAGTCTCTCCTCCAATGTCCCCGCTTTTAGTTTGTGCCGTGTGAGTTGTAGTTATGTTTTTAAAAAAAGATTAGATTTTTAGGGATATTCCTATTTCAGGAGGTATTTCTACTGAAGACTGTTCCCAGACTTGGGGAAACAAAAACATACCAAAAAAAATCAACATACCAGACTTTTGGAGAGGCTTTAAACGGAGCCAATTTTACAAGGTGCTTAAAGCCTCGGCCAGAGTCGATTGTAACGGACTTCAAACCAGTTTGTTAACGAGCAGCACCAAACTGGGACCAGCTTCCTCGGCCAAAGATGTCACGAGGCGGTCCTCGTAAAGCCCCTCGGCCCTGTGAGTGAGGGCCGAGGGGCTTTACGACTCCACAGAGTGGAGGGATGAGTGACATGTTCTCCAGCTAGCCCTGACTAGAAGAGGCCAAATTGGTTAAAAGGTTTTTGTTTTAGTGGAAGTGCTGACTGAAGCTCGAGGACTGAAAGGAGTCGAACCGTCAGTCCACGCATCGGCCATGAATTGAGCAGGAAGTGTTGGCTGTGGAAGTCCTGTGTTGAAGTGGAAGCCGCGTGTGAGTTTTGGGAGCCAGAAGAGTTGAGGAAGAATGATCTTGTTCAACCTTTTGGGTAAAAAGAAGTCATTGAAGTGTGAGCACTGAAGGAAGTGGAAATAGCAGCGGACGAGAATTGTGTTTGAACAAAAGGGGTTTGTTGAAGTTTAATTCCAGCCAACCTTTTGTTGAGCGGAGAAGGCCTGAGACCGTGTCCCACATATGACCGTGGTGAGAGAATGAGAGGCGAAAGCAGTGAAAGAGTTGGAAGATTAGTGCCGTTTTAAAAGTCAGTCGACATGAACGCGCCGAAGCGTGAGGACCGGGCATGTCGGTTTGAGAAGGAAGTAGTTGGAGTGAGTCGGAGTCGTTGAGACGTGGACACATGGACATGCGGCGGGGTGGAGGTGGTGGAAGTGTCAGCCCGGCTCCTCCTCTGTCGTGACAGAACTGAGTTGACGCTCGCGGTTCTGTTGACCGATGAGCCAGCTTTGTTTGACGCTCGCTTGTCCAACTGTAGCCACACGGTTGGAATTATGATGCCGTGGACTATCGTGAGGACTTCAACCATAAATAGCCAGACAGGAGTCAGAGGGGGGTGCTCACTGTGGAAATGCCCATCTGAGTTTCTGAAACAACACTAATCTCTGACTCCATCTCCCTCCCTCCTTCCCCCTGTCTGTGTTTTTGCATCTTGCTTCCTAAAAAGTTTGAGTCCTTGAACTCTGATACATCACGGTCGTCTCCAGTCCCCGTCCTATTATCCCATTGTTATTAAGCTTTATTAGGAAATTGTAAAAGCACCAAACGGTTGAACTGCTCCATTTGCCACCTGAGCCAAGCTCTGAAGTAACGTGCATTTCAATTGTTAATACAATGCACATCATCACAGGCTTCCACCCTCCACTTAATAAAAGACATGTAACCCCCCCCCCCCCCCCCCCCCCCCCCCCCCCCCCCCCACACACACACACACACACACACACACACACACCTTTTACTCATTGGCTGCCATCCACATGACGTTTTGCAACACAATAATGTATCTGGAGGCGTCCTCACAGCCAGACGTCAGACAAATGTGTGGCCAACGTAAACAGCAGAAGCCCACCGCGTAAATATCGGACTGTCGTCTCTTATTTTTAGTGAGAGTGATTCCTCCTTCGCAGGACGTTACATCTCTATCGCTCAGTCAACTTAGGCCCCTCCCTTCTCCCATCATGCCCAAATAAAGTGTCCAAATTCCATTTGTGTGCTTCTTCTCCTCCTCCGTGAAATGTTTATAAGACTGTGTGTGTGAGAGAGAGAGAGAGAGCATGACTTTTAATATTTTATGCTTTGATAAAATATTATAATCTTGGTTCATTATAAAATACAAAAAGAAAAGTTAAAGGTTGTACTTTGTTGCAATGGCATGAGGAGGGAGATTAACCAGTTTACGAGGTCTAGTGCGATGTTGCTGTATTTTAAAAAGAAAATTTAATTTGAACTTTAACTTGGATATTAGCCGGTTATTGGTGCTCTGAGCTCATCGGGGCCATAAAAAGACTGAGATCATCTGTCCAAATTCCAACTGTGCAACAGCATAAGAACATCTTTTCTCCTTTTCGTCATCAGTTTGACCGTTCGGTCATACTCTCTTCTTTACACACTGCCGGGAGGTCATTCTGGTGGAGAAACACTCAATTCTTTTTTTTTTTTTTTTTTTTTTTTTGCATATATATTTCTGGGGTTTTTTAATAGAAGGGAAAGAAATGTACAATTCTAAGATATTTAGTCATAAAAATGTCTAAATCCCCACCCTGAGTTCACAGCGCCCCGGTGCTTCGACAAATGGAAGGGATGGATTCAATGAAGACTTTCAGAAAAATGTTGACATGCTTTCAGGACTTTCAACTGCAATTCCCATCTCCCGAGCAAACGATTCGTATTTTATTTAAGCTGCAGCTGCAGTGAAACATGTCAATGAAACATGTCAGTGAAACATGGTGCACATAGAAAGGCCCTTTGCATTGCCGCTGGCAGACAGTGTGTCCAGTGATCTCTCACTGTCGGTCGCCACCAGCACCGCCTCATATGGATCCCTGTCTCATCCGGCCCTGGCCTTTCTGGAGTGTTCCTCTCTGACATGCCTGCCATGTGTCTGGAAGTGACACACATGCACACACAAACAAACCCACAAATAGGGAAAGCAGGGGTTGACTCAGCCCCCCGACACTCCACAGACCCCCTAAATCTGATGCATTCTTTTCCTTGTCATCCTTGGGAAGCAACGCACGGAAATAAAACAGGAAAACCACCTCATTGCTCCCAGAGTCACGTCAGGCGCTCTCCAGAAGCTTCTACGCACACTCACACCAATGAGAAATATGCTGCGTCAGTCCCGCAGCAGTATATTTGTGTAAATATAGATAGATCGAGAGAGAGAGAGATCTCAGTATATAGATCTATATATATATATATATATATATATATATATATATATATATATATATATATATATATATATATATATAATGTGTGTGTGTGTGTATATATATATATATATGTACATGGATATGTATCATATTAATATAATACATATATGATATATAAATATATATATTGATATTTATATTATATTGATTGTTATATGGATGTTTATATATATATCATATTATATATATCATTATATATAAATATATATCATAATATATATATATATATTTATATAATATGATATATATAATATGATATGTATATATATATCATATATATATATATATATATATACGTATATATATATTTATATATATATCGAAAATCTCCAAATGGACCTTGTGGTCAGAACGTGTGATCGCTGCCGTCCCTTTGCTTCTTGGAAGAGTGGCCATTTGACGACGTGCGACTCCATCTGCTGAGGAGCATGGAGACGGGGTGCATACTCAACCAACGTGACCCCCTCTCTCTAGACTTGATGTGAAAGTTGAAATGTTCAAAGCAATCTGCAGTGGAAATGCAATCAAAGGACACACATATATATATATATATATATATATATATATATATATATATATATATATATATATATATATATATATATATATTATGTATATATTTTTGTTTGTTGCCATACTGGTGGCTACATTTTCTATGTTAGGGATGTCATGCCAGAGATAATATGCAACAAAATCCAACGCAGGATGTGTCGGCTGCCGAGGCCTCGGAATCGGCAGCTCAAAGTGTTTCTTATTTATTAAAATGGTGATCTCCCTGACTTCTCAACTTGTGCCACAATTAATAAGTTGTTTTTGTTGGTGCTCAGTTAATTGTTTTGAATATTGACATTGTTATCAACTATTTGATAAACATTTTGAAATTGAAAATCTACAACAGATACCCAGAGAATGCATTCAAATGACTTTTCTCATTAACTTTTCATCTTGTCAAATCATCAGGTCCAACTTAAATGTGGTTCATCAGTAATGATCGTTATTGCTGTAACTACTATTTTTACACCCATTATTACAATTATTAGCATATTAAAATTGTATACTTTTTTAAAAACATTTTATAGAATTGTACTACTCTTAGGTTTATTGTCATATTGAATAGATCATATACTAGAATTGTGTTATTGTTATTGGTTGTGAATCGCATTTCAAGGCCATGACCGAAAAGCATCGGAACATGCCGATGACATAACCCCCGCAAAGTGCATCTGAACCCCGGTGAACAGCAACCCCGACCGACCCGAGTGAAGGTGGAAAAAGTGACACTGATTAAATCTAATACCCGAGCGGTGACATCACAGACCCGCACTCCCACTTCTCTCCCCCACCCACCTCATCCCAAAAAAAAGAGAGAGGAGGCCGCGTCCGGATTGGACGGCGGCCGCGGGCCAATCAGAGAGCGCACACATGGGAAGAGTTTAAAAAAGATTCAGGAAAGTGTCGGAGAGTTGTCTCTGAAGCCTCCCGAGCAGGTCCCTCCCGAGCACTACCGCGACGAGCACTTATTATTATTTTATTTATTTGATGAAACCTCCCCCACCCCAAAAAACAGCAAACGGAATTGTTCGGGACTTATTTTTTTTGGTAGTATTTCTGAGCGTTTTTCCCCCCGCATCTCCATTTTTAAAGCTCCTCCTCGGCTCCACTGTAAATAGACGAAGCGGCAGAATGACGACACATTTCAGGAGCGGACCAGCCTTCGGTCTCTCTGCCGAGGTCAAGAGTAAGGTAGGCTCCCCGGTCTGTGTGAAGAGTAACGGTGTTCATGTGGAAGAGTATTGTGGGGGTCAAGGGTCACCGCAGGCTAGCCTTAGCACGATGACGCTCACTGTAGAGACTCCCTGTGGCCCTTTTTTATTATTTTATTTTGACGTCTTGTTCATAAATTATACCGACATTAAAGAGGAAGTTTTATATGGGGGTGGGTTGTGGGCAAATGGCTGTTGCTAGGATATATAAGTCCTTATATGGAGATGGTACGAGATATTGCTGGATGAAAAGATTGGCGCATGCTAGTTGTAGTTCAACAGGTTAGAAAGGACACAAAAAGGGGGGGGGGGTGACTTCCTCCACTCTGTATGTGTGTGTGTTACATGGGGTCAATAATGGAAAAAGCACCACAATGTAAAACAAAATAAAAGACTGCATAACAAGTGAAGCGCCTTCATTCAAAATGTACAGTAAAGTGGAGAAATATGAATATCAAAGTGCACATGTTTCATGTATCATAGTGTTGGATTGTTATCTTTGTTGTAAGCAGCGTCTTGATGTCACCAGGAGTTGAGCTGGAGCTCATTTAAACTTCACATGCTCTGAACAATTTAAATATCGATCCATGAAGTACTACAGTTACATTGAAGTACAACAGTGAAGTAATACAGTGTGAAGCGGCAATAGAAAGTAGAAACACCTCATATTTGGACTTAAGTGCTCGAGTAAACGTGCTTGTAGTTGCATTCCATCACAGTGTGTCGTGCCAGACAAAGTGCAGACGCACAGCACAGTATTTCCCAGCATTCCCGGCGTTCGCAGTCGTGAACAGGAAGTGTCAATACAGCTATTGTCCGTATAATGTAGTTCTGTTCTGTGTTGTGACAGTAGTGACTGTGTGCGGTGGGGTGAGTCAGAATTGCCGACAGTCTTGTCAGGAGGAGAAAGGTCAGCATGTGAGTGTTCCGAATCTCAGATCATCACCATCATCTTCATCCTCATCATCATCATCGTTTCGCTTCGGTCCCACACATTCCTTTCATCACTGCTACTCGGCACTCGGTCACAGTCAGAGGTTTTTTTTAGGGGGTTTAAATGAATGTTCTTCTTCTTGGTTTTGAGTCTTCAGCGGGTCATAGCGGCTGATGGTCGGTCCAATCGTGATGTCAGAGGCGCAGCAGAGAGACTTGACAGGTACAATCGGCGTAATCTAATGGCCTTTTAAGGACTGGCCGAGCGCTCTGCGCTTGGAACTGGAGAAGGTGTCCTTTCTCTAAACAGTTTACATCGCAGTCCAGCATGACAGAACGCAGGTGTGTGTGTGTGTGTGGGGGGGGGGGGGGGGTGAATGGCGCATGCCGAAGCCGTGCGATGGACCGCCGCTGCACGGGGAGAAGACACAATGTCAGCGGGGGTCCTTTTTTATTTATTTGTGTGCGAAGGAACTTCTGTGTCAAACAGACAGGTGGATGTATTCATTCAGTTGAACCCCACAGGGTAATGTGCAATACTTCACAATGGCCTGTGACATTCGGCATAGGCTGTGTGGACCAATGTTGCATTCTTTCTCTTACACATTCATAATCCACAAACCCGCCATTACTCGGTACACTCAGGTGGCAATGTTAAGCCAATGAAGTGCCGTTACTTGCATTCTCTCTAATGTCCATCAGGGGGCAACTTCTCTGGTTGTCTGATTGTATAGAAGTCTGTGAGAAAATGACTCTACTCCATTTATTCCCTCAGTAAACATGAGTTTATGGCATGAGTATGCTTTAGGGCGTGGCTACCTTGCAATTGACAGGTATTCCAGGTCCAATTATGGTCACTTCCATTCACTGGTTGCAAAAAAAAAAAGAAGCCAAAATGTCGACGGCCAAATCGCTGAACTTGAGGTTCTCAAAACCGTCCGTCCACAAACCAGTGAGTGTTGTCACGGTAACCACGTCCACTTCTATTATAAGGTCTATGGGTGTGGCTAATGCTAGCTGATCTTTGCCATATTTCCATAGATGTACCTGTGTAACTGACGTTCCACGACATTACTGAAAGTTCACTGACTTTGAGTCTTCTCTACTTACAACGCATCTTACTACAACAACAACAACAACCTGTCGATCCTACTGTTAAGGAAACCACAGCTGACCCAATGTTAGACTTAGTGGCGTTTTTTCCAATACCTCACTTAAAGGATTATAGATATGTAATTCAACACAATAACTTCGAACAATAGGAATACAGCTGAAAATATACATGCATACATACACGGATTAAACAGCCTCTGCGTTACAAAAAAAAAAAAAGCAGATTGTAGGAATACAATTTTTGGACCGTGGTTATGAATGAATATGGCTCAGAAAACAAGTCACTCTGATTGCATCTTACAACAACAACAACAACCTGTCTCCTTTCCCATCTCTCTATCAGACTCTGTTTGTCTGAGCACTCGACTCGCTGTAGAAGGGCAGATTGTGGAAAACCCAGTGGGAGAGAGAAATACGAGCCGGGCCGATCGGAGAAGACAGTCGGTCAGAGGGGGAGAAAGGAGTGTGGTGGGGGGGGAGCCAGAGCCGTTTCTCCCAAGTTTGGTGTGATGGCCTGGAAGCTCCGCGATCCCTGCTGCTTTGAAATAATTGTTTGTGTTGGCTGCCGATTCCAGACTGTGACTGACTTATCGGCAGAACATTCAGGAAAGTGTGTGTGCGCAGTGAGAGGGGGAGGGGGGGGGCTCAAGCAGCCTTAAACCCCAATGCCAGAATTCAAAGTATTAGGGGCAACGTGCTTGTGCCAATAAGGAAATGCATGGAGAGAAGAGAGAGTGGCGGCGCGTTTCCCCATGCAGGAATGTCCACAGGGCTTTTTGTTTTCTCTCTCTTCCCCCTCATCTCAGGGTATCTTTTATTATGCAGTAAGACTTCCAGAGACGACACAGATTGAAAAGTGTGTGAAACTGGGGTTCATTTTAGTTCTTGAAAAGCTGGCATGAAAGAAGTATTGTATTGAGCTCTACCCCAATCCCCCCACCCCCCTTCCCCCTTCAGCTGGCAGGGAAGTACGACCACCAGAAGGAAGAGGAGCTGAGGCTGTGGATTGAGGATGTGACGGGCAAAAAGGTTGGGGACGGCTTCATGGAGAGTCTGAAGAACGGGGTCCTGTTGTGCGAGTGAGTGAATCGAGACTGTGATACATTAAATCATCCTCTTTACTAAAACTGATTTCTTTATTATTATTATTATTATTATTATTATTATTAGAGGTTTCTTCTTCTCTTCATTTCCTTTCTTTGTAGACTCATTAATGTGCTCCGGCCGGGTTCTGTGAGAAGGATCAACAGCTCCGTTCAAAACTGGCACCAGGTAATGCAGAAGCTCCATAGAAGACGTTGTTATTATTATTATTATTATTACTGAAAAACAAAACAAGCTTTTTAAAGGCTTGATTGAAGCCCTTTACAAAAATTCCCACTGTAATATTAACACGTGATAATGAACAAAGGAATGCACACCGAGTTAGTCAATATTTACTGGTTGATGAAGACCAGGGCCCTATTTCTCGTACCTGGATCAACAAAGTCAAGCAAATGTCCTATTAGCGAGCTAAAATTAACAAGATGATTGACATCAGGCTATCCCGGTTTCTCAAAGGCTGATCCGCCCTCAAACCATCTTGTGCATTTGAGCCAGACGTCAGTTCACAGGATAGTTGCGCGTGCCCGTCCGACTTCAAAAGGGGGAAGCGTCGATCACAGAAACCATGATTTACTAACAGCACAAAGGCAAATAAAACTCAAAGGAAGAGCCTCTTTTTCTCCGCTGAGGAGCAGGAGATGATCATGAACGTATATGAGGAATTCCAGACCATAATCATGGCAAAATCTAATCAATTCATTAACTTCACTCGCGCTTGAGGGGGCGTGGCTTATCTCCAAGGAAACATTTATAACTTCCGCCATTCACCATGGATTAAAAAATAAAAAACTATTTCTGCTTTATACTTGTTGTGGAAATCCCACAAACGTCGGAACATCTAATGCCCTCGTGTTTGGGTTCATAACATTAATATCATAATCGTACATTGTGGTACATTGTTCTAGTGTCGGCGATGCAGACACTGTAGAACAATGTACCACAATGTACCACAATGTACCACACTGTACAATAAATAGAAATAGGGGCCAGATCCGTCTGTTTGAGACAGTATCGGTGCATCTCTGCTCAGGACGTTACGTCAGAAACCAAAATGTTCTTTTAAAAAAAATAAAGTTCTCGCTGCGGGGACACCCTGAATAATTAAATGTAAAATAACATGTGCAATGTATGACTGTGTACTCTGTGCTTTTGAGAATAAACATAATTTACAAAAAAAAAATGGATGCTCTTCTCAACAAGCTCTATTGTCTCTTTCTTTTTTTTCATCTTTCTTTTCCTCCCCCAGCTGGAAAACATAGGGAATTTTGTCCGCGGCATCACAGAGTACGGCCTGAGGCCAGATGACATCTTCGAGGCCAACGATCTGTTTGAGAATGTCAACCACACTCAGGTCCAGAGCACGCTCATCGCTCTGGCTGGACTGGTGAGGGCGGCGCCACACACACACACATACCAACCTACCTTACCCTACCTACCTACCCACCCACCCACAAACAATGCACTCTTATTACCACCTCTCTCTCTCTCAGGCCAAGTCCAAAGGTTTCCACTCCAAGTACGACTTGGGAGTGAAGTACGCTGAGAAGCAGCAGCGGCGCTTCGCCCCGGAGAAGCTCTTGGAGGGACGCAACGTCATCGGCCTGCAGGTCAGAGCAGCTGAAATAAATGGACAAACCTGGGATCATTTTAGGGCCGCGCTTTCTGGGTTGTAGATGCATGTGTCCAGAGGGCGCAAGGGCCTGGAAAACCTTTAAAATCAAGGCAGAAAAAAATATATAAAAGCAAAAACAATTGTACACCACTAACCCCTTTCAGTCTTTCACACTCAACATCCGATAAGCAAGGGTTTAAGCCTTTAGGAGGGTGGGGGTGGGCATAACGGTGTGTTTTCAGCTCGGTAACTCACTGCATTTTGCTGCGTCTCCAGATGGGCACCAACAAGTTGGCCAGCCAAAAGGGCATGACCTCTTATGGCACACGGCGCCACCTGTATGACTCCAAGATGGCCATGGAAAACCCACTGGACCAATCCACCATCAGCCTACAGATGGGCACCAACAAGGGAGCCAGCCAGGTGAGCAGACGCTTGTCCTTTTACACTACGAGGTGAATTGATTTAATTACATTTTTAAAGGGCGAGGCTTCTGTTCTATAATGTTGTTGTCAACACGCCGTGGTGCGGTTGAGAGTGCATGCAAAGTATAATACGCACGCAAAGCAGAGATTAGTCCAAACAGTTGGTTGACATAGTTGGCGAGCATTAATACACACTGTTGAAAAGTATTGAATACATTGATGGAAGGGATGGCAAAGAATAATAACAGTTGAAGTGTGTCGGAAAAGAACTAAAAGCACAAAGATCCCTCATTAAGAATAGAAGAAATCCCTAGTCATTGGTAGAAGGAATTGGTTCTTTTTGTGAGTGTAAAATGCACAATAATGTGACTTAAAACAAGTGGGAATATAAGCAGGTGTGTCGCTTTTTAGCAGAACTCTTCTTCAAACTTCAAAAAGGTGTTAAGACATCGACCGTTGAGGCCCAAACTATTTCCAATGTAAATAACACATATGTTGCCCCTACCCAGGCCGGCATGACAGCCCCGGGGACCAGGAGGCACATCTTTGACAAAAAGCTGGACCTGGAGCACTGCGACACCACCACCATCTCCCTGCAGATGGGCACCAACAAAGTGGCCTCGCAGCAGGGCATGACCACCTACGGGCTGCCCCGCCAGGTCTACGACAACAAGTACTGCACCAACGCCACCGAGGCCTGCTTCAACAACGGGAGCGAGGCGGAGTTCGATGGCTACCAGTACTCCGACTAAGAGGACGGCAGCCTCCATCATTCACCCCCCCCTCCCCTTCTCCCACTTCCTGCTTTAACTTCAGACAACCAATCGCAGCTGTCTTTGTGACGAGCAAAAACCAAGCGGACTGTTATTTAACGCCGACCGTCGTCCTCGTCCCGCGTCTCTTTCTAAACGTGCTTTTACTCTTCGGAATTCCTCGTTTGTCTTTCCGGGAGTAAAAGTAAAAAGAGTGTTCAAAATAGTGTTTGCACTGACCTCGCGTCAGAGATTTCATGGGGCGGCCGACCTCTGTGTCTCATTGCTCTGATGGACTTTGTCACTGCTAAAAAAGAACAACATAAAAGCAACACTCCGATTTAATGATATTTGCTATTTATAGAATATTTTTTTTGCTACAGTCTTTTATACCGTCATTGTAATTAGAGATTTATTTTTACTGTTGACCCCGCCCCCCCTTGCCTCACCTCCCGACCCTTCCAATCACGTTTGAGCACTGAAGAAGCAGAATTTTCCAGTTTTTCCTGAAGGGAAAAACAAGTGGCCGAGTTGGTGCTATTGAACCTTTTTAACCTGAGTCCATGTCCACATGGGAGCGCCGCAGGGATTAATGCACCTGTGGACCGGGGGGGGGGGGGGGGAGGGGAGAGAGAGTAGTGTGTGTCCACAGACTGAGCCGAGGGGCCGGCGACGCAGGAGGGCCCCGCAGCTTCGTGCGGGCATCGCTTTGTTTGAGAGCACCCGCGCTGTCATGTTCACGAGCTGCCAAATGACCCACCGTGCCGCTTTCTTTCTTTAACAAGTTTTTGTGTGCATGTGCACATTTTTAAGGAAGTATTGTGTGGGGGGAAGAGAGCAAATGTAGGTGTTGTGATATATAGTTTGACGTTTGAGTAAACTTAGTCACCAGTAGTCTTTGTCCTGTTGTTTCTTTTGTTTTTGCGCTGCTCACCTTGAGCTCCGTCGGGACTCAGCGTATTTTCTATTTGATGCCACTTGGATGATTATTTTGTGCTTTTTTTTTTTTTACTCCACAGCACTTATTTGTCAGTTAGAGGAACTTTACAATTTTACAAATGAGGTTATAATAATAATATATAAAATAGTGTAATACTCACAGGGGCCTCTTTTGCCAAAGTAACATTTCTTGGGCTGGACCGAACAATTTGATGCTTCATTACTGACGCTGACATTCAAGGCTACACTGATAATATTAGAAATATACTATTTGTCATGGTAGCTGTGTAGGATTGTGTCCGACTCCTCTCATCCAATCATTTCCTGTCACTCCAGAGTTGAGTCAAAGTCAAAATTTACTGGAAAAAAAAGATGGAATTAATTATTTACAAAATTCACATAATTAACCATATAAATATTCTACTTTTTAATTCCTATTTGTTGGCGTTTAGCTTTCAAAAATATTGTCCCCCCCCTGCTTGCTGCGCACAAAGGGAGGCCCACGCTGACGAGTTCTGGAAATTTAGGGTGATGACATCATTAAATGACAGACTTTCAATAACTTCTAATAGAAGCTTCAAATATAAAGATTAAAAAAAACATTTGGTGCTGCCCTAAACATTTCAAATATAGGACTTGTAATGGGGTGATTTTTATGGTATGGCATACTCAAGTAAAGTAAGAGTACTTCATCAACCACTGTCAGTAACTATCAATTTCAAAGTAAACACTTTTGCTAAGTAAATCATGCCAAGATGACATTTTTTTAAATGTTCTGTTGACCCAATCGAATGTTTGAATGTAATGCTCCTGGAGGGTAGATATGATTCATTTCCAACCCCATTAGAACGCAGTAATGTGCATTCATAAATATCCAGTCTCGGGTCCAGTGCTTCACAACACAACCTCCGGAACTCCTTTGCGAACTCTTCCAGATGTGCTGGCTTTTAATTTCTGTCCGAATTAGGTGTTAAATAGGCTTCATGTTTGTGTTCATGTGCTGAACGGGTGGCAGATTGGAGCTCTTGACATGTAGCGGTGTGCCATCTAGTGGAGGGAACAAGCACATGTACACACTAGTTTTCAATCCATCCAACATCTAAACATTCCCTGTTTTTATTCAATGAAATGTAGTTTTTAGTTCCCTGTGATATCCAGAATGTCAACGATGTTGAGTGAAATATAAAGCAACGTTTCAAATGTTGGCTTTGTTTCAACATTGTTCAAACCTAACATTTTTGCTAACCTCTTGACCTTTTATTTTAATTGTGTATTTCTATATGTGTTCACTAAACATGACATTGTGCAATAAAATAAAAAAAAAAACACTTGAAAAATATGGTTTTGATTTAATTTTTCTCATTACCTAAAAATACACGGATGTGAAATGCACACAAGTAGTGAAATTACATGATTGTGATTTTGAAAGAAAAAAAAAGGTAAAATACAAATCTAGCAGTACAAATATATATTGGTCCAAGAAACAAAAGTTTCGACAGTTCAAAAGAATAAAATGAAACCAATGTTTCAGTGCATAAGAGGCAAAACTAAACAATGAACACATCTTCATTATCTACCAATTACAACGATCTCAAGACGACAATCATATTATTTTCATCAATAAACACGAAGAGTAACGACCGAGGACAATGTTTTACGCAGATGGACATTGGTCAGTCGGAGGGGGGGGTTTAAAACAAAAAAAACCATCATGATGTAATTTAAAAAAAACAGACTATCATACGCTAACCACTGACCTATGAACACTTTTACATGGAGAACTGTGATGTAGACAAAACATGGCAACTCCCTGGCCCAGCCAGAGGAACGAGTCGTGCTCAGCAAGCCACACTGTAGCAAAACTAAACGAGCATGTCATGCTCCTATAGTTTTGTGAAGATTTTTGCTACATTGTGTGAGCTAAACAGGGCTGAATTTAATGGCCCAATCACAAGGGGGGGGGGGGATGTTAGAGAGAGGATGAGAGTCACGGGAAAACATGATTATTGATTGGCTGCTTCACAGGCATCGATCCAGTCACTGTAAACATCCACTGCCTCAGACAGATCTGATGGGAACAGGGTTAAGGGGCAAAATGACTTAATACATAACATAATGTCACAGAACAGCTGGTCAAAGAGGATACAGGTAATTGGAGTCTGGAACTCCTCCAGGCAAACGCTGCAAGATATAATTCCTGTGTTGCGGGTTCGTTCCCTGGAAAACAGTTAGTATCTTAGTTATGTGGTTCGTGGTGCATTTCTCTATTTCTCTTTCTGCAGTTTTTTAATTAAAAAAAATATATATTTGCTCACATTTTGACATCGCAGGATTTCTCGTGGTTACAAAACGGGCAAGTGAACTGGACGTCCAGGTTGCCGGTCATCTTTTTCTTTGGCGGTGGCTTTCTTTTTGACTTTCTGCGCCCCATTTCTGATGTTATGTAACTGTAACAAAAAACACACAAAATACAACCGTATTGCTTTGCATCCATCTATACTGTTAAACAATATAACTACACAATGTTATAAGTTACCACCTACACAAGGAGCCATTGTGATATTATAATACCAGTAATAGCTAGTTAAAAGACTAATAATTCCCACCCTATTGTTAACCAGCAATGGCTGCTCACCTGGCTCAAAAGCAGGTAACGTAAGAAATCACTGCACCCAAACTAACTGTCCTGTGAAACATATTTCGCCTTTTCCTCGTGGATAATAACTCTGCCTCCAATATATGTATATAAGCATATGTAGTAAAATCTAAATTATGTTTTATTACAGCCACAATATCAGGTGTACAGCTACAATTGCAGCCGAACAAATCGATTTACGGCAAACGGGATCAGAAGAACACTCGCTCGGGAGCGCCAATGAGCTGCTGCTGCTACACGCTAGCAAGCTAACTCGCTAACTGATCCTACTTTGAGGGTAAAGACCGCAAGAGGTTAAACATACTTTTTGATAAACGACGTTGAAGGCAACGGGTCAAAGTGAAGCGCGTGGTTCGTGCGTTGTGGGCTCGCATTTCATTAACGATGTGGACTTACCGAGAGGGATGTTAGCAGCGGAGGATGCTCTGTGTGTTCGACTGCATCCGGGTACTCCGAATCTCTGGGTCCCACCGCCGGTTGGTTGGTCGCTCGGGAATTTGACCTCTTTGTGATTGGCTAAAAGGTGGAGGCTGACGGCGTTGTGTGCCCAATAGCGCAGCTCGCCTTCTGGATTACCTCTCTGGTGAACCATCTCTTGATGGCACACACGTGACGTCCTTCAAATCGTAAAACTTTGGATGAATGTATTTTGGGTAGCAAGTTTCAAACCAGCACTTTACTTCAGAATAGTAGAGATACAAATATGAAAATAAATCCCACTAAACTATCCTGGCAACTGATTGTGTGCGCTACATAAATAAATAAAACCTCCTCAAGAATAAATACTAATATATTGTATATTTCAGAAAGAACTGATGTGATGCTGTGAGTTTCATATAATGTTTGATTGTCGTTGTTGTTATAGTTGTGGCGTCCCAATAAGTAATTGATGGATATTTATTTATGTTGCTCGGGCAAAAACTTTATAAACGTAATGTATTATAATTATTATAAACAATGCTAGAATAACTTAGTTATTGATGATTCATAATAATAAAATAAAATAAAATAAAATAAAATAAAATAAAATAAAATAAAATAAAATAAAATAAAATAAAATAAAATAAAATAAAATAAAATAAAATAAAATAAAATAAAATAAAATAAAATAAAATAAAATAAAATAAAATATATTTATCGTTAACCAATATAGTAACGTTTCGTAACAAAGCCAATACAAACAAAGTGCAGTGAAGCACGTCAACCGCAAATCGATGAATGGGAACCTGAAGTAATTGAATATTAATGTATGCGTCTCGCCTCTAGGGGCGGGGCTTGTTGACACGCACATATAACATAGGAAGTGGAGTCGGCTGGACTTTGGAGCCTACTTCATTTCGCTAATTAGCGTTCCGCCAAGAGGTCAAGGACGGCGAGGTAAGCGCAGGTGTGTGTGACGTATAGCAAGAGATAAGTACACCGTGTGTAAGTTAACTCTCCCCTGTAGCTCGGAAGCTAATGCTGGTTCGCTGGTCAGTTCCAGATGAAAACAGTCTTAAAGTAACAATAAGATTTGCTGCCATTTCATCTAAGTTAACTTAACTTAGCTATTTAGCTTCCTCGCCACATGCGAATGAGTTCGGAGATGCGTTCATGGGTATGAATGTAATTGTTTTTTTCTCCTTCTGCCATGTTATCTCATTCTGGAGACTTATCAGCTGCATGTGTGGAGCAGCAGGCTGGAAAGATGCACGAGACCTTTATCTCAGTGGCCCCACCGTGTGCGTGTGCGTGTGTGCGTGTGCGTGTGTGTGTGTGTGTGTGTGTGTGTGTGTGTGTGTGTGTGTTTAAAAAACGTAAATGTAAAAACTGTTTTTAGCAGGATGATATACTTCATTACTTTTGTTGGTGTGTAAACAGGATTTTGATGGCACGTTTCAGAGTTTTAGCTAACGTGTTTGTTGTGTGTGTTTTGCAGAGTGACACCATGGCAACAGACTTGGTCAAAGTGCTTCACCTCCTGGTTCTGTCTTTCTCCTGGGGAGTGCAGGTCTGGGTCTCCTTCATCGCAGGTGGGAGCACAAACAGAAGAGAGGGCTGCAGCTGGGCCTGACACGATATATCTGCATTTATCGTTTGATAGATGGACACGACCTCGGCCATTTTTACGTTATCGACTTATCATACAATATATTATGGACATGACCTCAATCTG
The DNA here is from genome assembly GCF_009769545.1 of Cyclopterus lumpus. Taxonomy (NCBI): domain Eukaryota; kingdom Metazoa; phylum Chordata; class Actinopteri; order Perciformes; family Cyclopteridae; genus Cyclopterus; species Cyclopterus lumpus. The sequence continues at coordinate 12,958,564 of NC_046973.1, forward strand.
CATATTGCCCGTTTTGTTTAAATGCATGTTTGTTCACAAAACTGTCATTGGCCATTGTGCAGACAGTGCTTATTTTTGCTTCATTTTAATTATTGTTTTGGTTGTGTGCTTTTATAAAAAAAAGTTTTATGTTTGAATATTTCTTTAGCATTTAAAGTTCAGTGCTCTTAAAAAGGCTGTATTTGCATTACATTTCATCATAACAGTGCCCCCCCCCCCCCCCCCCCCCCCCCCCCCCCCCCCCCCCTGATGTCTGTGCTGCAGGTTTTGCGTTGGTGCGGCAGGTCAGCCGGCACACCTTTGGCCTGGTGCAGAGCAAGCTCTTCCCTGTGTACTTCCACTGTCTGCTGGGGAGCAACGTCGTCAGCCTGGCCGTCTACGCCGCGTACCACCCTAGGGAACTGCTTGACGGCCACGAAAGTGTGCAGGTCAGACATCACAAACACGCAAATGTCAAAACACTTGTTTTTAAATCACATCTGCGAGTAAATCATCGCCATCTCCCCGCCGTGTTGCAGATGGCCCTGTACTTCGCGGCGCTGGTCTTGGCGGGCCTGAACGCCCGATGGTTGAGCCCGACGGCCACCGAGTTGATGTTTCAGATAAGGGAGGTGGAGGAGGAGCACGGCCTGGGGAACCAGATCGGCCTGGGCAGCCAGAAAGAGGCTTACGCTAAACTCTGGGAGAGGGACCCCAAGTACAAGGCTTGCAAGCGCATGTTCGGCCTCTACCACGGCCTGTCCAACCTCTGCAACCTGACAGGGTTCATCTGCACCACCACTAATCTGACCTACGCAGCTCTGAATCTATCCACCATTTAGAGAGGGGGAGGTCACACACACACACACACACACACACACACACACACACACACACACACACGCAAATATAAGTGTAAGAGACATCATGTAACTGGGATTAAACAGAGTTTTGCTTCCCTGCTATTGCGCACACCAGCTATTAAGAACAAAATGAATCACCGAACCTCAGGTGCTGTGTGTGTGTGTGTGCAATTCACGTACATTCCCAGCAGGGGGCACTGTTTAGACACAGGTGCATTCAGAGAAGAGCTTACTGCTGAGCACAGCATAGATTATTGCATTTATATTTGTAAAATATGGTGGTTTTCAGATATTTTGTTGATAAATAAAAAATTTTTATTAACTTGTGATTGGGAGGTCATTATTTCCTGTGCAGCTGCTTTTATTCCGTCCCACGTGTTTGTCTTGATCATTGTGCTTCGACACAGATTCAAGTTGATGAGAGAACCCAGGCCCAAACAGACTATATGCTTGGATTTGGAAGAGGAAAGGTTTTAATTTAATCACCGGTGACGCACAGCAGGTTTTTCCGGAGAACACTGCTTTGCCAGGATAAGGGAGGCACCGTCCTCGGTGCAGCTACATCAACACTAATGGATTATAATGGAGGCATTTCAGTATAAATTAAAAAACGGGCTGAATGTAAAAGGTTGAGGTTTTCCCCCGATGTTTTCATCTTGGCCTTTTCTTAAAGATGTTATCCCTTCAATCAGTATTTTTTTCTGGCTTATCAAGATAAAGAATATAATTAGAGCAGAATTAGCTCTGAAAGCAGATCATTTCACCTGACTGACATTGTGTCACCGTGCCTTGTCAGTTTGGAGAACATACAAGGAGGTTAGTCACAAATGCACATTTTGAGTCTTTAACCGTCCTGACGAGTTTCCCCGCTGCAGTGGCATTAGGAAATAAAGTGAACATGTTTATCTGCTCATCCTTTTTACACGATTATTTGGATGGCCATGAAAGAAAATGCATAGTGTTTAGGCGTGCCTCCCCTCTGCGTGTGCGAAGTAAAGCACGAGGAAGCTGGGGGAAACAAAAGGAAGTGTTGAGGGCTTGTTACGCCATCCTCTGTCAACCCTGACCCTCACAAGGAAACAAACTTTGTGCATGCGAGAAAGAGGCCCATTCGCAATCTGGAACTCCAGTACTACCTGCAGAGCATGCCTTGCAGTGCTATGGAGCAGTGTTATGAATGAATTATGAGCCAGGGAGCAAAGGCTTTATTCAGTTGTCTCTGATGTGGAATTAGAGACCTCATTTGCAATTGTTTGATCTGTATGATGGATGTGTAAAGCGGCACAGAAATCCTGATACCATGTACACTTCATTTTAGGACTATGGCTGCTCAGTCTGGACAAACCGTAACCGAACCGTAACCATGGATACACACACGCACGCGCGCACACAATTCGACTTAACCACAAACTAATTGCACTGTGAACTTTGGTAAATGTGGCCTTGGAGAACCTAGACCCTTAGGGTGGTGTTTGCTATTGGGTACATTTATTTAGTCAAATAAGGCTGCTAAGTCAGTTTTTAATCACCGCATGAATTACCATGGCCTCGTGTTACCTAACTGATCCCAATGAGAGACACAACAAGCGATGCAGATATTTAAGTGTTTTCTCTTTTTACTATATTCCTTTATAATATCCTCCCTCTTGGTAGAAGCATAGTGAGTCATGTGGTCTCTGATCTTGACTGTTTTCATACGTGGAGACTATGTAGCCTACAATGTATCTTTTGTGTGATATTCATTTTGATGTGATGTTTGTGACTTTTTTTGTGTGCGTTTCATTTTATATCCTCGTGCACGTGTATGGCTCCTGTAAAGTAAACGAACAAACTCAACAGAGATACTATTAATATATAATATATCTGTATTAACATGGCAATCCTAAATAGCCTGAACACATAGTCCACAATAGATCATATAAAAAAACTATTCGGTCCTGTTTCACTCGAGTGTGCGCGTTAGTGTAGTGCGCGCGCACAGCGCGTGCAGCCGTCTCTCCTCGAGCTGTGTACACTGACACAGCCCCGGAGAGCTTCCAGCGGTGCTCCAGTGTTCGCGTTCACTCTGTGACAGACGGAGCTCCAGCCACACGAGCGAGATCCGGGAGCGGCTCCAGACCTCGAAATAAAGAAAGAAGTATCCTGTTGAGGAAGGAGAGAGCCGGTCGGGTGCTGGTGCCGTTGGTGGAGCAGGACAAAAAAAAGGACTCTTCCAAGTGCTCGGTCTACTTTAATCTCGACCCCGCACATCTCACCGCCGCCGGACGGACGACAGCCGCGTATCGCTCACCCCGAGAGAGTCGAGAGGGAATCAAGTTGGACGTTTGCTTTTCTTCTACAAGGTGAGTTTGTTTCAGAAAAAACGGTTTGTGTGTGTGTGTGTGTTCACCCTCTGCCTCACGCTTCCTTCATGCCCTTGTGCTAACGCGGCACGGTCACCCAGAGCAGTTATACGCTTTAATGTGTACTTTATGCTAACAGGTAGATGCTCGCGGAGGGATACTCAACGTAAGGGTTACGTCCCCCCTTTCGTTGGTGTTGTTCGTCACGCTAATGCTGCATAAAGTGGACTAAGTTAGTTCGTTAAGGTTAGTCATTTTACACTATCGTAATAAAAACTAACGTCCTCGGCTTTATCTTCCATCAGTGTTTGCGTTTCAGTCTTCACAAAAGAAGACAGACGTGACAGCGGCCCACTAATCAATGCGGGTCATTTCCTGTTGGCTCCTTGCTCAACAAACAAGGGCCGGATGAGAGACCCGGCCTGCGCCATCACCAGGCCCCGTTCACCAATAGTGGCCTGTGTTTCTTTCTCAACTGGAGATAACGCAACTGCGGTGGGCCTTTTTAATTAAATGAGCTCCCATTCTCATGCTGCTGCCCAGACATCAGTTAAATGTAACATGTGGATATCACAGTCAGTGGTGTGTATGAACCGTGTCCGTTATGGAGACAGTGACAAGAAAACACCACGTAAAATGTTGTTATTCATTTGACATCTTTGTAACGAGAGAATAAGATGTCTTCGCTGACTGTGTGCGCCTACTTATTGGTCCGCAGACATCTGAGCGCCATGGTAAACACGGAGGACATGTGACTGGGCTTACCCCGGACTTAAGCTGAGCTCAAAGTTGGGCTAAAGGAGACATTTTTTCCTTTTTCTTTTCTTTTTTAAAATGGGTGGATCCATTCTATGGGATCTCAAGAATGTGGCAACGTCTGGAGTGATGGAGGAAGACTTACGCCCAGAGGAGCATTTTTCAGGGGGCATGTACCTACCCGGTGAAGTTCTGTTGTGAAAGAGGAGATGGTGTCATTGTTCCTCATGTCGACATCAGCCGGCAGGCGGGTTTGCACAGGCTGTGTAGAAAGCCCAGTGGGCTGTAGGTGGACGGCGATCGCAGCTGCACAGTATAACTGTACAAATGTACAAAGGTGATTTTGGGGGGGGAGTTTGGAAGGATTTTAATAATTCCTGAGTAACAGGGTTAGCTTTTTTTAATTTGGGGTGTGTTTTCTTACTCATGCAGCCATCAGTTCTTTCTGATCTGCATACAAGGCAAACCTGTCGGTACACAAGTGAGGAACATGGACTTGTCCTCTCATACCCTGGCAATTACTGCGAGAGCAAACGTTCACACAGTAAATTACTTTGCCAGGCTTCTCCAATTTCTCATTAGCGATGAGCCTCCTCCTCTTCTTTTTGTTCATCATGGTAGTGTGGTAGATATCTATATCCCGCTCAGGAGACCTCCCATCTGGCCCGTTAAAAGCAGAGTGAACCGACTGCTTTGACCGCTAATGGTTCTTGCTGGCAGCTTAGAGCCGAGTCCCTAGTCTTGTCTCCACGGAGAAGGGTCTCACGAGAGAGAGAGAGAGAGAGAGACCTTTTTTTCCCTCTCCATTCCTTTTTCATTTTGATGGCAATGCCCTTTTTAATGGAGCCGAAACAGGATCTCACCGATCCCGGCTGGATTTGACTAACGTCTGGCTACAAGCTTTGATTCAGTAGGAGATCATTAGTAATGTTCCAGTGAGACGAGCGTTGGTTCATTCTAATAAGTTGATCAGTTAATGCAACGTTAGTCAACGAGGTGCCCCGATGCGTTAAAGATGCCCCGTGGACTTTTCTTGTAAACAAGATTAGTTTTTCAGTTCTACTCTCCAAAACACGTGTCTATCATTGAGGCCGGACAGATGCTTTGCTCTGTCTTCTTTTTTGGCACTTTTGAGTGTCGCCAACGGTTTGACACCCGTGAACTTCAATGTCTGGACCCTTTGGTTGGATGCCATTCTCCTTCCTTTTCTCCCCTTGATGCCTGTCAACTCTCTTCTGTCCCTGTCAAACAGAGGCACACAACAGATTCAGTAAAGAAAACCAAACACAGCCCTTTTCTCCCCGTAGGCCGCTGTAAAAACTTTGTATTTGTCGCGTAACTTGCGCACTTAAGTAACGCCATTTTAAACCCAAACCACGATCTTTTTCCTACATTTTGCCAAGTGGTTTCCGTAAGAAAAGGTTTTGCTGCATTCCTTCGTTTAATAACATTGTAAATTGACTTGTTGGTTTAATAACATTCCCCTACCCTTCCGCTACCTGCGGGATCTATTTAGCAAAGCCACAGTCAGTCGCCACGTCCTGTGCTTAGCTCCGCCCCAAGCTGATTGTGATTGGTTTAAAGACATTTAAACGAGTGCGTGAGCCCTAAAGAAAGGTCCGGCTCCACGCAGTTTAATTCGCCAATAAAAGCGTACTAGTTGTCTTACTGGTGTCTTCCATGTTTCCGCCTAACACTGCACGTTAAACTCATGTTCTCCTCCTTGTGCCCCCCCCTCTCTCTAGATGGCATCAAATGACTCGCGGCTCCAGCAGAAGCCCGCCCAGAAGGACGCGGCCGACCAGAACTTTGACTACATGTTCAAGCTGCTGATCATCGGCAACAGCAGCGTGGGAAAAACCTCCTTCCTGTTCCGCTATGCGGACGACTCCTTCACCTCGGCCTTCGTCAGCACCGTGGGCATCGACTTCAAGGTCAAGACCGTCTTCCGCAATGACAAGAGGATCAAGTTGCAGATCTGGGTGAGTGGTTTTGAAGATAAGATGCACTGTTTTTTTATTCAATGTTATTTATTTTTGTTATATTCACTGGACATTTTTGCCATTAGCAATTTTAAAGCTCCCTGGCGATCTCCCTCCAGTAAAACATATTAGATCAAATTAATTTTCTGTTGGAGTTTATTTGTCCAGTAACCTGAAGACATTTTTGATTCGAGATGGGTTTGAATGCAGCTTTTGGGAAAATGTCATTTTAAAAGGTCAATGTTTGGAGAAATCTAGAACTGGGTTTGGCCCTCGTGCAAGCTCGGCATGTGAACCGTGCTAGTGTAAAAAGCACGACTTCCTCATGGTTTCATAGACATTCTTACTCACGGGCCTCATTTTGCATCAAACGGTGCTGAGCTTTCACTTAAATGCCCAGCTGGAGATCAAGGGTCAAAGACGATGAGAAACTGACTCGCCTCAGATCCGCAGGTATTCAACCTGTAATATGAATCCTTTGCCAACTTTGAGGAAACGAGCCGTGAACACATCACACCTTTTTTAATTCATTCGGATTGGGATGCACTAAGATGACACTTTGAGCCGATACGGAGCAACAGTAGAGTTGCTTTTAAAGCTTTTCCGGAGAGGAGATGCAAATTGGTCACAACTATTTCTCCGTTTGTTTGCCACTGAAAGCGACTCCTTATACATCATTTGATCCGGTGAAATATTAATCATAGCTGTTAATGAATTTAGAGAATAATTTGCTAATGCATTTCTTTTGTTTAGCAATACATTTGGGTGTGATCAAATATTTAGAGTTTCCATGTTTTGACGACATTAATTATTGTGATTATGTAGTTTGTGAGTAAAACCCCTTGTAGGAACGACACATTAGCTCTGCAGTGAACACCAAGTTGTTGTTTTTTTCAATTTGGTTGTGGTTAGTTTTTGTGTCCTGCATTACAGTGGTTCCTCTTTGCTTATTATGTTTTTAATTTGGGTTGTTGAGCATATGACGTCACGCGAAAATTTGTGGCTTTCTTGTCCTGCAGCAGTTGCTGTAACTCCCAAGAATAAAACAAACCAACAGTTCCACACGTAAAGGCCTTTAAACAGCAGGAGAAACGGCACAAACGGTGTGAAATACTCGCCTGTGAATATTCTCCGTCCAGGGCTTTTATTGTGAAAGGGGAAGAACAGAAGAAGCAGATCTTGGTCTTTGTCAAGGTTGGAAGGAGTAATAAACTTTGAATACAGAGCCCCTGTGTTGCGGTTTCATTAAATACCAGCGCATAATTTCACCGCTTGATGCTCCTGCTAATTACTCCTGCTAATTACTCCTGCTTTTGTTGGCGCAGAATATTCCCGTTCTCTGTGAAAGCAAAAGCAACAGATTGTAAGACGATATATTGACGTGCACGAAGATACCTCCCCTGATGTGTGAAGGCCTCGAGGTGCATGCCAATTATCAAGTTTGAACAATCGCTCTTTATAGTGAAAACCGTTAAGTGCCTTGAAGAATAACCCCCTTGTGATGTCATCAGGGTTATTTTTTCAGAGCTTTACACACCAAGGATGCTGGTTAAAAAAGACACCAGATAGAGAGAGTGCAGCAAAAGAAACATGCTCCAGAGGAATTATGGGAAAGTGAGTTTTTGGAGTTTGTCCCAAATTGGGATTTTTCTTTTCATAACTGCAATAGGAAATTGTTGGCGTGCCTCTTTTAAAGAAGTGCCCTTCTTTCAGAGAATTTGATGAGGAGACTGGACCCCTCAGTAAATATGAAGTCACTGACAGCAGCTGGATAGCTTAGCACCAAGGCTGAGCCGGATCAGCTCCCCTGATAGTGTAAAAACCCAACCCTGTTCACTGCAGGGCTTTCCACTCTGTACCTGAAGTGTATCCTTCATTTATCCTCCGGAACACATTGCTCACAACACACTGCGAACCCTGTTGGTATACACGGCTAAGGCTGTTCAAACAGATGATTCACGAGAACCAACAATGTGTGAGCCACTGTGTGATACTCCAACGGGGACAAAGATGAGTCAGCAGCAGAGCCCACACCAAAACACACACACACACACCGTGTCGTCGGTTGAGGAAGTTCTCCAGACCCAAACCTGTGTCTCTTTTTAAATGACACACATTGTTAGTGGTGTGTGTGGGATCCCAACAGCTGGGGTAAGGGGGGGGGGCTCTCTAATGTGTGTAATCATGTGATCCGCTGGGGTTTGGTAAGGTGGTATCGTTGTGCGCCGCCCGAGGTGGCGACCGGCGCAGCCGGGCAGCCACAAAGAGACCTGGTATTTCCTGAGTGCAGGAAGCGGAGGAAGCGTCATATCAGCGTCTGACGGGGACACAATGGAGACCCACTGCAGTGCCGTGGAGTGGTGTATTTAAAAAGGGCGTGGGACCAAGTCCTCCCGTACGTAGCGTTAATGATCAACTCTGAAATACCTGAGCCGTTAAACTTGTGTTAGAGTGCCGTCCGCGAGAGACTTCGCCGGGCCCCGACACACAAGGAGTGTTTGTTGATGATCCCACTGCACAGCTGCTGGCCCTCCGCTTCGTGTGTCATGGAAACGGGCTCGCCTGATAACACACCACACACACACAGAATACGCCAAGCTCGAGCGTATGTTCCAACTGTGTACACATATTGTTTACATCCCTTTTTTTTCCTTTTCCTTTTGGTGTCATGGAGATATATCTGATCTTTGAGCAAACGCGCACACACCTTTTGCACACTTGGCGTGTTGTGCCGCAGGTGACGTCTCCGACCATGCAGGGGCCTGCTGTAAACGCCGTCCATCATCATCATCACACACACCCAGAGCAGTTCCGGCTGTAATGGAACATTCATAACCCTGAATGGCCTCTGGTTACCTGGGCAACCCAATCCTTGTCCGTGAGGAAAACAACACACACACACACTTCGGCCCCAGATGCAAATGTGGGCCTCAGATGGGTTACCAGGTAACCGTGAGAGTGGAGGGGAGTCGGCCCCCCCCTGTTTGATCTTCATATCCCCTGAACTGTTATACGTTAATTTAACTAGACCATAAACAAAAAACGCAAAATAAATCAGTTGTCACACCTGAACACTTGTTGTGGGTGAGAATGTAGCAATATAGAATAAATGTTTTAAAAGTGGTGGTATGAATCCAGACCAATCTAAACTGTGACAGTCTAAATGTACCAAATGAATATTGCACCAATCCACTTTCATATAATGAATATTACTAAATAACATCCAGTTCAAAACAAGGTGAAACATGTTTGGTAAATGATGGTGTTGTTTGTTGTTGAAGGGGTATTCTGGGATAGAAATGTCAGGAACCACCTTAATCTGAAATAACATGCATCTGCATTTTAAATAAATGTTTTTTAAAAAACTGAACGTTGGATCTACTGTTTCAGTAAGAGATGAGGGCTGCGGACCACAGTTTGGACCACACTGCCCCCTTGTGGCGTCAATTCATAAATAATGTATCGAGTGATCACAGGCAATCCATGTTTCTTTTTAGTTAAGTTGTATAAACTTTGATTAATATAAAGCGTAGTGTATGAACATATGTGTGTGGATTCACATGCAGGACACAGCGGGGCAGGAGCGCTACCGCACCATCACCACGGCCTACTACAGAGGAGCCATGGGCTTCCTGCTCATGTACGACATCACCAACCAGGACTCCTTCAACGCAGTCCAGGACTGGTGAGCCCGACATTTAAAAAACATTTTGGTCTGTTAATACTCCAGGAGATTTGTTTTTGTTTTCCCCCACTCATCACCGAATCACGACCTTGCGCTAAATATTTAGCACCATTTCCACATAACCGGGTGCCATATTCTCCCCCCCCCCCCCCCTCTAAATATGAGTGTCGACCTCCCTTCGGTTCATATTTTATTGTTGTTTTTGTAGGAAAGTGTCTGATGTGTTGCTTCCTACATTGCTAGTTCTTTGTTTTGTTTTTTTAGCCACGTATACTGTTCTTTCTATCCGACAGGGCAACGCAGATCAAGACGTACTCGTGGGACAACGCTCAGGTGATCCTGGTTGGCAACAAGTGTGACCTGGAGGACGACAGGCTCGTACCCACGGAGGACGGCCAGAGACTGGCAGAGGACCTAGGTACACACTCAACCTCACACTTCCACCTGCTCGCTTCTGCCGACAGATATTGCATTCATATCTTTGTCGCTGACCCTCCCCCCCGGCCCCCAGGTTTCCAGTTCTTCGAGGTCAGCGCCAAGGACAACATCAACGTGAAGCAGGTGTTCGAGCGCCTCGTGGACGTCATCTGCGAGAAGATGAACGAGAGCATGGAGGGCGACATCAACCTTGTGTCCAACCACAAGAACCAGGCCCTTAAAGACTCGCCGTCAGAGAGCCACGGGGGCTGTGCTTGCTGAACCATCAGGCCTCTTAGCAGCTCCCCCAACACACACACACACTTACACACACATTCCCTCTCTGTGCCTCGACCAAGTAAAGTGCCAGACCTCTTCCTCTCTCGTCCCTCCAGCCACGGCCCAGCACGACCAAAGGGACAGCTTGCTGAAATAATTTTCATCAGCGTTGTCAGGCCCTTCTCCTCCTCCTCCTCCTCCTCTTCTTCTTCTTCCTCCTCCTCCTCCTCCTTCTCCCAGTGTTTCAGTCTTTGGCCCACTTTCTGTCCCTGTTTCTTCAGCCCATCAGCTCTGCGGGGAGCTGATAGTCCACCAAAGCCGGTCCTGTGCTCCGTCCAGCCCGCCCACCTCAACTGCCCCTCGACAACTGCTGCGACCTTATCTGAACCATTTGTTTTGTGGTTTTCATTTTTCAAATATTTGTGCAGATATTGCTTGAAAAATAAGGATGCCAAATAGTGACTGGAGGTGGCTGTGCTTCGGGGCATTCATTGTTTTACAAAGCATTGTTCTGCTAGCCGGCTTCATATTAGTGAAGAGCGGCACCAATCTTAAAAAGAACTCTGGTTCAATCCAACTGTTGAATACACTTTCTAAATGTCTTTAAGTAGAGAGACGTCTCAACACGGCGCAGCCAAATCGGTCGTGAAAATAATAAAAACACGCCTTCATGTTGTTGTTTCTTGGGTTCAAAACCATTATCCGCTAACGTCTCCATGAGATACTGAGTTCAATACTGTGTCTTGACTCGTGTTCAAACACGAGTCAAGACGATAAGTAGATTGACCTTCAACAATGACCCTCATCTCCAAACACACACTTACACACGCTGCAGAGAGAGCCGACATGGCAAACCTACTACGCTTTAATAACCGAGTTTCTACAATGTGGTGAATTGTGTTTTTCTTCTTGGTTTCACATCATTTCACTTTACGTTGTGTGCCATCAGTTACTTGAAATTGCCATTTTTGTTCCATGACAGTATTGAATGGTCAACTCCCCCATCCCCCCTCTCACACCCCAAACACACACACTTGAAAACTGTGTCCTGATTGAAGTTATTTAAATTTTAAAGTCTTTGGATTGCAAAGATCGGTTTATTGTTTTCTGTTAAGTGCCATTTCCAATGATCGGCCACAACCTGTGCACCACAATAGCTGCTGTGCACGTCAGATAGCCGGCTCATCCGCTCCACTTTAACACGAGGAGTCTGCGGAACACTACATTTAATATGTCAACGCTGTGCAGGTATTTAAATGGCCTGGAGGGGATGTCACAGAGCAAACGATATCCCTGATGGTGTCACAAGGGCGGCTGCTGCTTGAGTGCCTTTAATGTACTAAACTGTCCACTGATGTTTGAATATTTAACCACTTCGTCTGGTTTCTGCCATATTGTAAACACGACTGACTCCTTTGGAGAAGCGTGTGTGCAGCAGCTGTTTCCGTCTGTGGTCCTTCTCTCTGCTGTTTATGACCCTTTGGGAGTCACGTGTCCCATTCCTGATTGGTGGCTTTTCTAAAAGAGGGGAGATCACATAGTTGGATCCCTTTTCTTTTTTTTATTGAAGGTTCTGAATGTGTAGGGTGGAAGCATTGTGGGGGGGGATGCATCCTATAAACAAGAGTAAAGTGAGTATGTCGAAATGTGTATATGAAAAATAAAGAATATATTCATTACAAAGGAGAGAGTGTAATTTCAGCTCCTTTTTACAAGATTGTAAAACATGACAACAATGTATGACCTCGAAACAACTGTAGAACCAGAGAAACCACACAGTTATTGTCCTCCACACTACAGATATATCCCCCTCCCCTTTCCGGGCCACTTATCGCGGGTGAAGAAACGGGGTTGTCTGCAGCGCCGATAATGAGGGTAAAACGAAAGAAAACACGTGGGTGCAGCAAGGAGATAAGGAACCGTTTGGGAACCCATCGGAGCTGGGGGCACCACCTCCTCCTGGCTGGGAAATACACAGTTCACCCACGAGACAGGTGCTCAGACATATACCCATTAAACACATATTTAAGTCACTTGCATTCTCTCTCTCTCTCTCTGAGCGCGACGGGAGAGTATAAAGTTTTGTAAGAGTGCATGTGCCGCCTCTCCCCTCCTTCACCGACTTTTCGGAGAGCGTAAACAGCTCGGCGCGTCTTATCGCGCACAAGCAGGCGCGTAAAGCGCGCGGCGCTATCCACGGCATCTCCACACACACCGGCCAAGAACCAGCCTCCGCCTGAGAGAGCTGCGGCGGACCCGTGAGGAACAGGTTGTTTTCTAGTGATGCTGTTCACGGAGCGAAGACCAAAAGGATGACATGCTTTCACCTGAGCCGACTGTTGGCGCTTTACGTGACATTCTGCGCCACGCGAGACGTCCAGGGTGCGCGAGGTTTCGAAAAAAAGGGTAAGAGAACATATATGTATTCATTGTTAGCCGTATGACATCAAATTAAGTAGAAATATTAGGTAGATAGTGTATCCTTCCTATGGTTGGATTTCGAATCTATGATAACAATAACAAGCTGTAACCCCCCCCCCCCCCCCCCCCCCCTCAAACTTCCCCTCATCAGTGTCTCTGATGCTGAAAGAAGAGCCAGAAAACCCCAAATGCTTTGTGGAAAGCAGGAAGGACTTCACATGTTTCTGGGAGGAAGATGAGGAGAGGGCTGGCTCTGTGGACCAGTACTCTTTCACATACACCTACCAGTAAGCCACATGCAGGGCCCACGGAATTAGAGTTCAAAGCTGGTGTTTTCATACTTTGTTTATTTTTTCTCTATTGCATGCAACACGTTATGAATTAAACTATTAAAAACGTCTCTGCAGAAACTTTTGAGAGGCCTGATGATGAATAAAAGGTTCATACATGAGTCTAGATACGTAAAACTGGCAACATTTGGCATAGTTATATGTCTGAGCACTAAGTGGTCTCATTCAAGCAAATAATTAAAAAAAGACGACCTCTCTCTGAACCCAGAATGCTTTCTTTCTTTCTTCCTCTGTGCTGAGCAGGAATGAAAACAGCAGCAGCTGCCCGCTAAGAGCGCTGCCTGCAGCGGGCGGGAAGAGGCTGTTCGTCTGCCACCTGAACCGACCCCAGATGTTTGTCCAAATGGACGTAAGAGTTCACCGAGAGGAAACGCTGATCCACAGTCGCAGCCTTCTCATCGAGCTTGTCTGTGAGTTATTAGTAGTTTTAAATTGTTTTTACTGCAAACTGTCAGGAGTGCATTCGACCGGTTTGTGTGAGAATGATGGATTACATTCATTCTCAAAAATTCCCCAATACTTTTTAAAAGCTGCTGGAATTAACTTTTTCATACAAAAAAAAATAAGTTGATCACATGACTACTTGTATATGAAAGCGATCACTTTTAATGGCAAACTCCGAAAGAATTTTTGAACTTTTCGGTTTACTCGCAGCTCTCATCAATGTTGTTGTTTTTATTCGAGAGAAAAAGCTCTAAAAGCCTGCACAGCACCTGCGTAACATTAGCAGCTAGCTCGTTAGCATCGTGGAGCATTTCACACACAAAAGAGACATATTTCCCTCGGGAGTTGGTGGGGACCAAAAACAGAGTTAAAAGGAGCATAAACGTGACAAATAAATGCCAATGTTGCCGTGTAAATATGCAACAATTTTGAGCAACAATTGACTTAGAGACAAGTTCATCATATCAACTTAAAAATATGATAATAGGTCAGGGTTGTGTTTAGGCTCTGGACCAAACAACAGAGCAGTGTTTCAGAGTGTGACAGACTTCCCCCCCCCCCCACCCCGACATCACTATAGAAGTCCTCCCTAACGCGCTCATCTCTCCTCTATCTGCGTGGCAGTTCTTCTGAACCCTCCGGCTAACGTGACGGTGAGCAGCATGGGCCAGAAAGGGCAGCTGAATGTCAGCTGGGTGGCTCCTCCTCTCAAGTACATGGACGACAGCATGATGTACGAGGTCAGCTCCAACACGGCGGACAGCCACGTGGGGAAGGTACGGCGGGTGCCTCACGGACACGCTGGAGGGGGAATGTGGTCGAGGGGACAGGGACCTGTACTGACACCAGTTGAGGGCTGTTTTGCAGGTCGCGAGGGTACGAGCCAGCTCAGAGTTGATCCTGAGAGGCCTGCAGCCCAGCACCAAGTACAAGGTGCAGGTCCGCGTGAAGCTGGACGGGGTTAGCTACAACGGCTACTGGAGTGCCTGGAGTGACCCGGTGTTCATGGAAACGCTGCCGGCAGGTGAGGACAGAAATATGTAGCCCCACATTTTCTTTTACTGCACATGGACTGATCCAAGTGTTTTCCCAATGGAAGGACTGATTTCGATCCTTCTGTTCCCTCCTCTAGAACTCAACCTACTCATGGTGTCCCTGACCCTCATCAGCTCTTTCATCCTTATTGCGGTGTCTCTCGCCATGCTCCTCTCCCAACGGAGGTCAGACAGCCAGCGACGCATAGCTAATTTACTTGCCACAAATGGGGAATTCCATTTTCAACATCTATGCTCTTTTCAGGTTTGTCATAAAGAAGATTTGGCCGGTTATTCCGACTCCTGAGAGCAAGTTCCAAGGCCTCTTCAGCATTTACGGTGGGGACTTTAAGGTAAGAGCCAGACCTGCACAGGGACAATGGCGCGCAAACATTTGCTATTTAGTCCGGACAAACTGAAACGTTGAACTGTAGAGTGACGTCTTCCTCTCGGAATATCCAAGGTTAAAAGGAGTTTTCAATATCCTGTTTTGTGTCTTTGCACAGGAGTGGTTAGGTCAGACCGACGGAGGCATATGGTTGACCCCAGAGTACTTCTACTCAGCAGAATGCCCTTCTCCTCTGGAGGTCCTGTCGGAGCTCAGCCCTGGCCCCGCCCTGCCTTTCCCACCTCTGCCTCCCAAGGCCTCCAGGGCTCCGACCGCCGGTATAAAGGAGGACAAGGATGCAATGAATGGGGTGGATGAGAGCGATCCAGCCCTGACAGAGCGATGGAGAGCCACACCGCACGACCACTGGTTGATGGACCGCTTAAGGGCGCTCCACCAGAACCAGGAGTCCTCTCTGCTAGAGTCCCAAGACGCCTACGTCACCCTCAGTTGCAACAACCACGGGGAAGAGGGCCACCCGGACGACGCTCTCGAGGAGGCCTCGCCACTCGAGGAGGCCTCGCCACTCGAGGTGTTGTTCGCCTCCGGCAAGACGGCGTTGTGCGAATCTCACTCCGACCTGGGATCCGCACTGCGGAGCTCCGGGTCGGGTGGCCTTTCATCACAGTGCAGCTTTGAGTACCCGAACCACCGCGCCTGGAGGCCCAAAGGCCCCGGGTACACCTACATGGCGGTGGCGGACTCCGGGGTCTCCATGGATTACAGCCCCATGAGCCGAGGAGACGACATTGGAAACGTGATCATCTACGCCAATGAGTACAAGAACGAGATCCCGGGTCTCAGAAGACCCTTCCTGTCGAGGCAGCATCCAGACGGCTGAGGGAGTAAAGCTGGATGGGCTGCACATGGACTGAGCCTCCAAGCGGGCTCAGGGAAGGGTTTTTGGATATTCACCCAAAGTTACATAGCCTCTCGACAACTGTTAAGAAAGGTGGACCGAGGATCTGGGGGCACACTGACACCGAAGTGTGAGCTAAAGGACTTGGGGAGGAAGAGTCCGCTGGATGTACCAGACTGTACATCATTTCTACTTTATCCAAACCACAGCTGTGGTTTACAGCAGATACTGCTATTCAGTGAAAAAGTCTGCATGCTGATATGTAGGTATCTTATCCTGGAGATCAGAGCAGATTTATAAAAAAACAACTATATAATAATTCACCAAATTTAAGTTGAGGGAGTGTTTTCATAGTGGTTTATTCAAATTTGAGCTGAGTGTATTTTTAAAGCCTACATGACAGAATGGCTATCGGGTTTACTCCAGTTGGACTCACATTTGCTTAAAATATTTTAATACATGATACAATATATTTTTGAGCAGTTTCGAGAGATGTACTTCTTCAGTTAAACAGTGGGCTGGAGGTTAAAGATAATTATGATAAATCCAATGATTTTCTAAAACTAAATTATGAAACTGTTCTTAGATAGTAAGTCAAAAGTAGGATTTTTTTAAAGTCACAACTATGACATAATAAGAAGAGCCGGACCGATAAATTGCCACAGTCGATGCATCAGCATCTAGGTTTGATGCATTTAAACACAGTCGCAGTCGGCTGACATTTTCTTTTTGTGTTTGACAACCAATGTTTTATTTTATTTTTTAAAACTTTTTATTTATAGATTTTTTTTCAAGTAACAAAGAACGCAACAAAACATTGTAAATGACAAAAAATAAGATTAAAATAAATAAATAGAAAAAGGAAAAAATGTTTTATAGATTTTTTTCTTCTTTTTACCCATGTCAAATGTTGAGATGGAAGAAGTTATAATTATGAAATGATAAGTTGCAATTTTTACCTCAATTGAAATTATGTGATCATAGGTCAATATTTGTAACTCCTTGTGAAGGTCTCAAAACTATGATCTCGCGTCTCACAATTATGCCTCAAAAGTCAAAACGTTGACTCATCTCAGTTATTGGAGCTCAAACTAGTAGTTGATTAAGGAGTTAATTGATCTGCAGAAAATAAATCTATTTTGAAAGTTGAAAGTAGTTTTTCATGCAAAAATGACCACGTTCCGACATAATCCTGGTTAGTCAATTTATGGATATAACTGGACAAATTTGGATTGATTAGACTTCATCACCTCATAAATATGACTTAGCTTCCCACAATGTTGACCAGATATTTTTATTCCTGAAACTAGAATAGCCAGTCTCAGACTTTAAAATACGTATAAAATTGAAATGAAACAGCTTTCGTATATATCAAAATAAATAACATCAATGTCATTTTCCAAATTGGAAGAAACTCACTGTATTTGTAAATAGTATTATGGTGATTTGTGTTTTTAAATCAGAGTATTCTGGATCAAACGTATAAAGTATAATTAGTACTACTGTAGACCACATTCATTCTCATGTAACTATAGTGGTTAGTCTTGTAATATTCAAGTTGAGTGTTTTCAACTCACTGCTGCCACCTAGAGGGCAGGAGCGTGTACAACACGTGTAGTCTGTTCAAATCAAACTTCCAACAGGTGTTTTTGTGCTCATGTGGCTTCAGAAAAACATCTTGCATCTTGACTTCTTCTTTGGACAAGAATGCATCTGCTTTGCAAAGCTTAAAACCTACAACCAGCTGTCTCTCACAACATGTGACATGCTTTTCATAACAGTAATTAATGACTTATCAAAGATGATAAATTACACTTTTTAGTAATCATTGCTTTACATATATTACTCTGGATTTGAACTATCAGTAGTTTAATTAGAAGTGTGGTAATATTTTGTTCCGTGTTTAATGTGCTATTGTTCATTTTTTTTAAATGAAGTGTCTTTCGATTTGTACAGTACTTTAACTGTGATATCAGCCACTTCGGTCCGATGTCTCACACACGCCGATCGCTCTGATGTTGTAAATGAGTGGTTCTCAACCCGAGGGACAGCACACTGCTGAGGGGTCACAAGATGATTAAGGGGATAATAAAAAAAATTATAATTAAAATAACACAACACTATGGGTTTCAAAATATATGTTTATTTGTATATATACAGGGAATTATTCTCCTTTTTGTGTGGTGCAAGTAGACTTTGTTTGCGCCAAATCTTTTGGTAAAAAATACTTTAATGTTTATGTAAACGTTTTAATTGTGTAAGACTTTCGTCATGTGTCTTTCAAAGCGTAATGGAGTTTAAAACTTATTAAATGTTGTAAATCTGCAACCACTGTGGTCCTGTGTTGAACAAACCGACCTTTACTTGCTGCAAAACGGGCTCAAACCAACTCAAACTCCATGAACCCATCCGGGGAGATCAGCAGCTTCCACTCGCGTGTGGCGGCCGGCCGGTGCTCCCGGTCTCGGATCCCGGAGAGGTAAACGTGCCACACCTCGCGCAGTCCGGCCGCAGCGGCTTCGTAGCCGCCGGCTCTGTCCACAGTGCAGCGCGCCTGGAAGTAGCGGTCCAGCACGTCGAGTGCGGGATCCTCCGCGGCGGCGTCCACCGCCGACCGGAAGGAGGCGACGACGCGGCAGGGGTCCGAGCGCGAGGGTCGCAGGAGCTGCGTGAGGAAGGCCGCGCTGTCGCACAGCAGCGCGGACAGGTGCGCGGCGCGGGACCGCTCGCCCGGGTCCAGGCCACCGGGGCCGCGCAGGTAGCCCTCCAGCCCGTCGACTAGGATGAGTGACGGCGGTGTGGGAGACGTGTGGGCGGGCTCGTGAAGGCTGGCCACCTGCTGCAGAAGCTCCTCCACGGTCCGCGGATAGCAAAACTTGATTTTCTTTATAAAGAAAAAAGTATATCAAACTTTAACAAAGCAATGGCCATCCCAATATCTCAGATGTGATGTCTTCACATTGTGTCCGACTATCAGTCCAACACCCGTTTTCAGTTTACTTTTAGAAAAAGCAGCAACCAGAGAATATTTGGCATTTCTGCTCACAATTAATAGATGATCAAAATGGTTATTTTGCCTCGTTAAACACTTACCGCACACTTCTGAAATGGTTCTTCTGGTCAACTTACAAGTTGTTAAATGATTTATCAAGCAAAAAGCCATAAACAAGAAAAAAAAAGAAGAAAAAGTCTTAATGGAACAGTCAAATGAAAATGTGTTAGTGACATGTACGGAACCACTTTCTAATAGATCGATTTGAAATGAAAACTAATGGATTTATTATTTATTCATAAAAGATTTACTGGCCATAACTTGCGATGTAGCCAGGTTGTCGAGTCATTCAAATACAAGTAAATAATTCATGTTCAAGATTTTCTAAACTTTTTAATTTTCGACCAGAATCCATTAAGTCGTCAGCTAAAAATTAGGGAAATTCTTAATTTGTGATATTGGGCTATATTGAAAATGTCCATGAACAGTTAATCAACAAATCTATTGTCATGAGAGAGTTATTTTTGTGTTTACAACCTGGCAACCCACACGTTGGTCTCGCGATCTATAAAGCATCAGTAAGTGATTCATCAACAATCCATACATTAATTGGCTGTCGCTACAACTTTATAATGGGGTAACCGTAACTGGTGACGAAAAACAAACAGAGCTCGCGCTTGGAGAACTGGACCGCGATTCGTACCTTCAGACTCTCGGGGCTCAGGCTCGGGACGCGCTTCTGCAGACACAGCGGGAGGCTCTGGATCTGCGTCTGGGTGAAGAACACCACTCTCAGCCCCAGCTCAGACGCCGCCGTCACCGCCGCCAGCAGCAGCACGGAGCGGCTGATGCCGGCGTCCCCGACCACCAGCGTGCTGCAGGACGCCGGTGACGCCGGGGCGACTGTAGGCTCCTCCCTTCCACCCGTTTGTGACGTGAAAGTCCGAAACACGAGTGTTAAAATGTCTGTCATGACACTCTTCCCTACACTTCCACACCCGTCTAATAATGACGTTCACGCAATGGACTGCGGGTTCCACGCTGAAGTTTCCCGCGTCTGTTTACATGTTTGCACGTCGGTGTTGGAGCTGTTGCGGTCCGTGTGGAAACAAACGCTTTGTCTGCGATGGCGTTCCGCGTCGGTTCTCGGCGTACCCAGATGTTTTTTCTCTCAGTATTTTCCCACATATATGAAATTATGTGGCGAAATACTGTGTTCGTCACTAGAGCTACCACGTGAACGAGCACACGGGGTGGGGAGACGATCGCAACAGGCGTCTTTATCAGCGCTTCCGGTTGAGTCGGACCAACTTCCGGGATGCCGGCAATCACAACTTTCAGCTGTCAAGATGGCGCACAGCCTGGCGGAGTTGGACGTTCCCTTGGACGCTGACCACGCCAGGGACCAGGAGAAAGGTGGGCTGAGGCGCTGCAGGGGACGACCCCGGCTCACGGACTCCGACCGAGCACAGAGGCGACTTGAATCCCGAAAGAAGTACGACGTGAGGAGGGTGTACCTGGGAGAGTCGCACAAGCTGTGGAGTGAGCTCCGCAGGAGGACCAGCCTGAGTGATGCCGGACTGGCAGAGTACTTGGTCGTTCTCAACACCACCTATGGAGAAAAGTACCAGCAGAAGTACTGCGGGTAAGACCACACAGAGCAATGCCCAGTTTGTTTCATGCACGCTGACGTTAAGCTGCCAGACCGTCCACGGTGGTCTTTTTAATCAAAGTGGTCTGCAGCAATGTTATTAGCTAGGCCTATATTCCTGTTTTAATGTCTTTTAAGGCTAATTTATTTGAGCTCCATTGATAGTTTGTTTTATTGCTTTGCAGGAAGAAGACTGCTCCAGAAGTCTCGCTGGAAGAGAAACAAGGTGAGTGTCATGGCAGGTGGGGATACATGTAAGTTAGCGACATCGGTTTGGGAGTCTAGAAGCTGCTTCTGTGGGGAAACGTTTGAAATAGCTGGCTTGTCAAACTCAAATAAATCAGTTAATGAATGTATTATTATTTTACTCATTAATTCCCCTGGAGTCATACGGCTTACAATGCATCAGACGGCCACAAAATGAAAATAATTAAGTGAAAGAGAAGTAGTAATCCATGAGAAATGGCAAAAATATATAAATACTCATGATGATGAATCCCACATTTTCAATTCATAATAAAAAGATACAACGTATTAAAATCTTTTTTTGATATAATAAGCAGAGCTAGATTGATAAATCAGTCTTGTTTAGCTTGTTGCAGATATATCAATATCTACACTAAGGTCATTTGAAAACCGTGTCACAATAGCAGTTTCTTAAGATGATTTTTAAACTTTAGATATTGAAATAGTAGAATAAGTTAGGAGTTGGTTGGTAGACTATTCGGTATCTTTGGTCTTAGTCGACTAAGATTTCTTTAGTCGATTTAGTCAGGGTTTTTTGTAATGCTTTTTTTTCGCATTGAACGACTTATTTTAAATTTGAGCTTTTTGTGTAATTCTTTGTGGAGTAACACCGTTTTACAGATCTGTCGATTTGCATCAACTAATTGATTAGTTTTCTTTTGGTCGAAAGTATAATGAACGACATCGCGCTCTTTTGAATTTTTGATATCGTCTATATTTGTAACTACTTTTGACCAAAAGTATGACTTCACGTTTCCTAATTTTGACAAATAAATCCCTAACTGTTTCAGGGGGTTTTTTTGCACAAAAGATTGTCACGCTCGCTCTTTTAAATATTTATCCAACATAATTCAGCAAGCCATTGAAATGGATTATGAGTCAACATCTGACTTATGTTGCTTCCCAGGCAGGAAGGAGCGCGTGTCCAGCCTCCAGAGCCTGGTGTGCTGGTATCAGGAGCACTCCCGCTCCTGCCCTCACGAGCCTCAGCTCGGTGCCCTGCAGCCCCGGCCCAACGCGTCCACCGCGGCGGTCTGGCGATGTGACTCGGACCACTCGTTCGTGCAGTACCTTTTCTCGCCGCAGAGGGAGGCGAGTGACTCCGAGCACGAGGAGGGCGTGACCGGAGAGGGCGATGATGACGACGAGAGCGTGGCGAAAACGGACGCGCCCGTGGTCAAATGTGTCGGCAGGAGGAGGAGAAGGGAGGCTCACAAACATTTCAGAGGTGCAGAATGACATGATGTTTAATTCTTTCAGGGCAGTTTCAGATTGTTGATATAATGTGTGGTTAAATGTTCATCAGTAGCTGTTAGGACCTGAACAAAATGCTTTTCTGAACAAAATGTTTTTATTCTGCTTTTCTGCAGATGTGGGCGAAAATGCAAATGTTTCTGAGGTGCAATGTGCAACCCTGAGTCCGGTAGAACAGGCTGCAGCTCTAGACCTCCATGCCGGTATGGAGGCCTCCTCCCTGGATGATCCAATGACCGGACAGCCCGTCTGGGAGATGGATATGGTCATAGAGCGACAGCAAGACTCCCCAGCAGCAGCCTTTCACTCCATCCCCTCGGAGGAGGAAGAGGAGGAAGAGGGGGAGGAGGACCTGGAGGAGCCTGAGGATCTGCAGCAAGGCAGAGATGGAGATGGAGAAGGAGAGGTTGGGGCCGCGGCGCCTGGATACGAGTGCGTTACCTTGGCGGCGTCCCTCGCTGATAGACTGGGGAAGGCGGACGAGGACTCGGTGCTGTCGCAGAGCTTGAGCAGTTCAGCCGGACTGGGAGCTCAGCCGGAGTCGCCTATCACGCCGCCCATGCAGGTGGAGGAGCAGAGCGAGCTGTTTGACCCTCACACCCTGCAGACGGTGGTGACCAGCTGCGAGATCCCTGACCAGAGGACCAATTTGGAAGGCTCACAGGTAGGTGACCTCGTACCTCGCAGTGATGTTTAAAGCAGGTAGAGGCATGTAGTGTACATCAAGGAGTGTACTACTTCTTTTCCCAAAAGCTACAGTTTAATTATTTTCTTCTTTTCATCCTAGTTAATTATCATCACTGGTCCCAGCTACGAGGCCCTGGCATCAGAGGGAATCCAGCTCAATATGGGCGGCACAAACGTGGAAGAAGTCACCTGCACCGTCATCGGGGGCGTCACCTACAAGCAAGTGTCTGAGTCGAAGCTCAGAGCGGCAGAGGACGAGGACTCCATGACAGGTGCGCTACATTCAGAGATGGCACAGAATTTTCTTTTGGATGGGGGCCTCCTAATGCACAGTTCATCAAGTCTGCAAGGGGGTTCTGAGAGAGTCCGGCTGCAGAAAGACACTAGACTGCGAATGTGGATGTGGGTTGTTGCTCGGTGGTTGACATGGGCAACTGCGTCTCGACCCCCGCTCGGAATCACAAGGCCTTCTTAATGTTAAGGGGTGTAAGGCAACTTATATACAAATATCTCTCTATATATATATATATATATATATATATATATACACAGTTGCATATATATCTCATAGAAAACTCAATGAAACTGTTTTTTTTTAGGTTTTGGATTATTATTTAAGATCATTTATATTAGGTTAGTGTTCCCTCTCTGCCAAACAGCCTCTTCCTGCATTAGAGAATTACCCAGTTGAAACGACCAAAGAGCTAATAATAACAATGGCCAAGCGTCAGGGATAAGAAAACACTGATATTTTTTTTCTCTCCAGAAAAACAGCCTAAGTATGTATAATTGTTAAAAATATTGAAATAATAATACAGAGAATTGCATCAAAATGAACAAGTCATCTCACAGGAATCCATCCAATGGTATATAAGGCCATCCCTCAAGGAAATAAGTTTTGTAACCCCTGGCAGAAGAAGAGGAAGAATTAAGTTATTAATTTCAGACATCGAGTCTCCCCTTTTTTAAAAAACACTTTGGTTAATGCTGAATTTCATTATTAAAGGTCGGACTTCGAGCCATCTGTTTGCAGAAATGGAATATAATATTCATGTATATCGCTGTGTTCTCGTGAGCCATTCAGCCATACAGGTTAGTGCAGGTCAAAGGGCTTTACAGATGACCAACAAATAGGAAAGAAAATGTGAGGACTGAGAAAACAACAGATAAAGTACCTAAAAAAACCTAAAAGTAAACAAAGTCCCAGTGTTAACTTGGGACCGATGCCTACGAGATAATAAAATGTAATAAAATAGAAAATACAGTTATAATAACACGCATTACAACAGTGTGAAATAGATAATATTGCAAATACAATTTAAACCTTCTGGTAACAATTGCTTTTTCAGACCACTAGATGGTGCTATGTTTTCTTTTAGTGCGGTCACAGGTGAAGTCAGTGGATTTTGCCAGCCAACACTTAGAGATTTTCCAGGCACGTCAAACTGGGAGGTGACCCCGAGGAAGATCCAGGGATTCCCCAGAATGAGCTAGCGAATGTTGCGGTTGAGAGGGGAAACTGTGTCAGCCTGCTGGGTCTGCTGCCACCGCGACCCGACCCCGGACTGAGCGCCTGAAAATGGATGGATGGATGGATGGACTTACACAAGTTGTTTTCTCATCAGCGTTTACACTTTCTCTCTGCAGGTTTGAGCGACAAACAGCTGCTGCAGCCCATCGATGACGCTCTGGAGCTGAGTAGCGACAGAGAGCTGCAGCGGAGTCTGAGCGGGTCAGTGGCCATATATTTTACCACGGGGAATCCCAGAGCAGGCGACAATCGGACTCTGTCCGCGAGTACACAGGCCTTTTTTTGTAAACGTCAGAAACGGTCTCATATCACGTTACCTTGATTTTACTGCCTGATTTGAACTCTTCCAGGCCTTTGCCGTACGAGACAAGTGGTAATTCTGGAAAAAAGAAATCTACATTAAGTGTTGATGAAGGGCTCACAATGTCTTAAAGATTTGACAGTGGGACAGCCCTGAGCCCTCACGCATCCCTAAGTCTGAGTGTGGAGATAGGGTTTGAGCCTAAAACGGCAGTGTTTTTTGTTTTTTTGCATGCAGTGTCCGGTCAAAGAGAAACAGGCGCGGCCCAGTCATTGAGGCGGACGGGATGCTCAAGATGTTCCACTGTCCGTACGAGGGCTGCAGTCAAGTCTACGTAGCCATTAGCAGCTTTCAGGTGAGGCATCTCTCCAGTCGTTCTTTCCACACCACCTTCAATTTGTTCCGCTGGCGATTGAGACAAACCTCTCGCTGGGTCCGCTTCCTCCTCTCTGTAGAATCACGTCAACCTGGTTCACAGGAAAGGGAGGACCAAGGTCTGCCCCCATCCGGGCTGTGGGAAGAAGTTCTACCTGTCCAACCACCTGCATCGCCACATGATCATCCACTCAGGTGGGCGCTCGTTGGGACACGCGCTCGGCGAGTCAGGGTCTCGTCTTCATGAACCTCCAAACGTAACGCCAGTCTTTTCACAGGGGTCCGAGATTTCATCTGCGAGACGTGCGGAAAGTCCTTCAAGCGTAAGAATCACCTGGAGGTCCACCGGCGGACCCACACCGGAGAAACACCACTCCAGTAAGTTACGAAAGCTATCGAAACCTGACACATTGTTTTTAGTGGCAGTCTGTGACCTTTAATATTTAAAGATTTAAAAATTCAGAAATGCAAATCCACCCATAATCATCTACCTGATTGTCACGCCTCCTTTCCTTCCCTCCCTCCCTTCTTCCTTGTCTTTCTCCCCACGCGTCACTTGTCAGATGTGAGATCTGTGGCTACCAGTGTCGCCAGCGGGCGTCGCTGAACTGGCACATGAAGAAGCACACATCGGAGGCCCACTATAACTTCACCTGCGAGTTCTGCGAGAAGCGGTTCGAGAAGCTGGACAGTGTAAAGTTCCACAAGCTCAAGAGCCACCCGGACAAGCAGGCCCCCTGAGGTGTCCGGGCACGCGGTAGATAGGAGCTAAACGCCAGCGTGACGGCTACCCGGGAAACCAAAGGAAGACTTCCGGTGAAGAGACAGACTTTCCCTCACCGTGCTCGTCTGGCCTCTCGTGTCCAGGAGGATATGGACATCGCTCGTGAACACACACGTAGCAGATGAAGAGGGCCAGTCTGACCGCCGGACACAAGCCGTTTCAGAGTACACGGCCCCAAACGTGGGTTTAAGACGTATGTGGTACGGGTGAGGAACCGGCTTAATCCACTGTTGATTAAGTGTACCGTTTGCGAAACTCCTGACCCCCGAACTGCTCATAGCCTAAGAACAATAAAGGCACAGCAGTTCGGTCAAACTTTGGATTTCTCCTAAGTTTGAAGTGGTGTGGATGGCTCAAGTAAGAGATGCATACATCCTCAATGTATGAAGAGCCTGGAACATTAGCATGGCCAACTAACTAGCTCACGACTTACAATAGTAATTATTATTATTATTATTAGTTATTCCTTTCAATGGCAGCTGTGTTTCACTACATTATGTTATGGTGTTAAAAGTTACATTTAGAAAAGAAAAAGCTCTGTTCACAACCAGCTGTGTAGTAACGCGGGGGGCTAGTCCAGGATGCTATATCAGAGTTAGGCTAACCTTAGTCAGAAGGTCAAGCTAAACTTGTTTTCCGAGTTGGTGCTACATTCAGCAAACACATTGGCCTTTTTCCCTTTGTGAACCAGATCAAACTCAAATTATCAATACAAATACAGCATAAAACGAGCTGCGTGTCTGAGTGTGCTGGATTAGCAGTTAACATTTAGCATGATTACATTGGAACAAGCTAACGGTCTTGCGCGTACATTTTTTCCTTATCGTACTTCTAAATACTATGAATAGCAAGTTATTGCTGATACTTTATTTCCACGTCTTTTATGTGGATCGTCGGCCAGTTCGGGTGCCAGTTTTTTGCTCGAGACATGTAGTTTGTCTCGGTCTGTTCACGTCTGTGACCATCAAGGTCATGTGACCCACTCAGTTTGAAACATTAAAACGTTTTTGTCAGCCAACCTATGTCTCAAAAAACAAATGTGTCAATGACAGCTATCATTTTAGAGGAGGGAGGGGCGCTTAACAAACAGGGCACATGTAAGGGGATACTTATTTGATATTAAATCAGTTAAAAAATGCAAAATACTGGTATGGTACATTTAATAATGAAGTATGAGCTGAATATGATGGCTTGGTCTTTTAATGCACCACCAACAAAGAGTATAGGTGACATACCTGTGTGGTGGGTAAATATGAGCCACATGAAATTGTACTTGAAGTTATGCACGTGAAATGGACACCATTGAGGTTTTAGTGCGTTGCTCTGCTCTGCCCGTACGGATGCAAGTGGAGGTTCTTCAATTTCAGTCATTGGACAGATTGAGTGTGGACCCAGGACCGCAGTGTTCCTCCTACAGTTACATGGCCCTCATCTGTGTTTCCCCCATCCCAACGTCCTGACTCACAGGATCTGATGAGAAATCCTGTGAGTTAAAAGTGACCCCCCTCCCCACCACCAAGTCCTCTTCTTGTGTTCTCTGTCCTCTTTTAGTTTCTAAGCAAATGCACTTTTTGCCCTTCGGTCGTTTTTTGTGAACTGATGAATCACTCCCGATATGTGAGTATGAGTTGTGTTTGTCCTGAAAGATATTGGTTTGACACAAGTGGTTAATAATATGCAGCGTTGGTTCTTGTGTAACATGCTCAAAGTGTGTGTGTGTGTGTGTGTGTGTGTGTGTGTGGGCGTGTGCATGAATAGCAAGATGTGGCATGAATAGCACAAGTATCACAACACTTCGTCATAAAATGACAGCTTCTTTCAGTCAGCCGAGTGTCGGACATGCAAAATGTTTTCTGGATTCTTTGCATGTTGATATGAGTTGAAGCAGGAACGATGGGGAGTCATTTGAATGGTGGCCATGTTTATTGGTATAAAATTGATTTTTAGTTATTTGAGTATGTGAGGATGTATTATTTTTTATTGGTTCCCTTTATACGGGCCCGTTCCATATATTCTTTGCACTCGGTCATGTGGCGTCACCAAATAACGACTTGTCGTCAGTATTCTTCTGCTGTAAATCATTCTTCCTTCTCTGGCAGTTGAGTTGGTAATTGCCGCCTTTCACTCTCTCTGTTCTTGTTCATCTTTGTTTAAAAATGATTCAGATGAAGTGAATGTCACACTGACCTGTCGAAAATAAGAGGCCAAAGTCTGAGGGCTCTTCATTCCTGACAAGCTGTGTTTCATTACAATTCTATATAAAAAATGTTGGTTGACTCATTTCTTTATATTTTGTGTCACGCACATAACGCGCCCAACCCTTTATGGGTACATAAAGCAAGATACAGCTTGGTCTTAAACACAATATTCTCCCAGGCCAATAACAATCTGGTACAAAGAAAAGGTTCCTTTCCTGAAGCACAACTCCAGTTTTTAGTTTTATAGTCAAAACATATCAAAGGACCTCTAAGCACGAGAACCAGTTCAATCCAGAAACTTATTCCGGTAAATTATTGACGAATTATTCATATAAAACAGAAATGTCAATTCATTTGCCGAGGGCAAAATGTCTCAATTAAATATGAGAGTTCTAGACTCTCAGGTCATCACATTGTTTACCTTTTGTACATTTACCGCTTCTTTAAAAGCCACGTGCTCGTCAGGAGTCATGCCAAGAATTGCAAAAGAAGTAAAAGAAGGCAATAACTACAATATGAGAAATGGCAATAAAATGAAAGAAAAACCTACTTGGCATATACATCGCTTAACTTCGAGTTATTTTATTTTTAACTTGATAAAAAGCTACTTTAGTTACGTTATTAACATGAGAGTTCAAAATAACTGAGGTTTCTGATTCTGTCTCTCGTATTTCAGATTGCTGAGATACTATTTGATCGTAATAAATTCAAATGTGCACATTGGCCTGCTGTCTGGCCTGCACCCAAAGCAGTAGAACAATGTATGTATTCATTTCTATAATAAACTAGAGCCTCCAGGTTTTTAGATACAAAGGTGGACATTTCACACAGACACCTGAAAAGAAAGTAATTTTGACTTACGGTAAAGCAAAATGTGAGGAGTAAAATACATTTCTTTTCATGTGAATATGAAACAAAGTATGCAAAAATACCGTAGTCTAATACAGCAGTCAAATTCTCCGGCACAATGAAAGTGGAAAAGATATAATTGTGTGAAGGAACATGGTTTTAAATAGATTTGACTTGTTATTGTCAAAGGAAATCAATGCCTTACGTCTGTAGATTTTCTGTAACCCCAGAAAGGTTGTGGCGGTTATGAAGCTGATCATAAACTCAATACTCCCAATGTGCATGAGATTGTAGAGTTAAAGACACAAAGTGATGAAATAAAGCTGCTTGCAGTCAATACGCGCTGAAGGTCGTCTCTCGTTGCCCTTGTGTGGTGATGGGCTACAACCGTTTCAGTACTGTCGCGTTGCATTGCAGTTTACTCAGTGGCTTAAAGATTTTTGGATGTAAATTGATAGATTATTTTTGGCTAATTAACCCCTGTTTGGTCTGTAACCAATTTTATTATAGCATCGTGATTACTGGAATAATTCTGGACTATATTACACAACATTCAATGCTGGTAGACATTAATAATACGTGAAGGGACCCCATTACGCATATTGGAGAGTGTATGCCATGTGCCAAGGACAAAAAAAAGCTCAAAGAGACAAATGTGTGTCTTTCCTCTTGCAGCATTTCATATAGATTCAAACTATTGTCAGGATATCTTTTATATGTTGTTCTCATCACCAGCTCAGTTGGGTTTAATGTCGTCAAACATTAAAAGCATACTTAACATTCTAAATTCCTCTTTAGCTTTTTGTTATGAACTGATGACGTGGTGTTGAGCCACGTCATCACGTGAGCTCCTTCCCCAACACCTTGTGTGTCTGTGACCTGTGAACAAACGAAGGCGACAAACACACACACACACACACACACATGAAAAGCTGCAGGTGTTGATCAAAACCAGACAATCAAATTTACATGCTTGTGCCGCCACATGTTAGATTTACATCAGCTCACAGAGGCCCAGACTGTAACATCACACACACACACACACACACACACACACACACACACACCGTGTCATCGGTTTAGGAAGTTCTCCATCAATAAGCCTGAAAACATTTGGTTTGACTAATGTAAAGGTCCAATATGTGAGATTGAGTGACAGCAACAGTCATTTTTACAACAGCGATGTCCAAATATAAAGTCATTAATATCTCACTGGAAACTAATCCAAGATGTGAATAAAATAAATTACATTTCTTATGAATAGAACTACTAAAGACAAGATTTTTTTTAATCAATGCAAAGACAAAATAAAAGTAGGATTTATATCTTTATTGTATGATTATGAATCACAAGGAAATTACAATGTTCCTGTTAGGCTTCTTGTGCATGTAACCACTATCACTGGCAAAACAAAATTGAAAGGATGATGCTTAGATTATTTGACGCTAACACTAAGTTGAAGTTTGACAGAAAGGTGCTGATGAGAGTTAGTCTGTGGCCTTGCTGTCAAGTAAGAGTTCAAAATAATTGGAATTTCTTTCTTGACCCTGAAAAAACAGGGAAATTATGATTTTTTATTATGATATATAAAGGGTACCCCTAACCCTAACATATATATATATATATATATATATATATATATATATATATATATATATATATATATATATATATATATATATATATATATATAGATGTATATCATTCAATTCAATTAAACTTTTATTTCAGACTCACGGTCCAGATAGTACAAAACATTAAATAGAATAAAATACATATAAAATCATATATATATATATATATATATATATATATATATATATATATATATATATATATATATATATATATATATATATATATATAAAACTCAAGTCATTAAAAACAAAATGACCCAGAATGATTATGCAGCAACCATTTTTGTTCCTTATGACGTTTGACTCGCGCACACACGCACACACGCACACACACGCACACACGCACACACACACACACACACACACACGCACGCTTTTGCTATTATGTTCTGAGCAGTTCGTTTTGGTTGATTAGTTGAATTAGTTTCCTTTAAATACATTATTTTGATGAAAAAGCGAGTCACTGTTCTCATGTCAATGTACTTGTTTACTTTGATAAAGGTCTCTCTCTCTCTCTCTCTCTCTCCGGAGAGACACCCAGCTCCATGGTGATGTGTGGTGGTTACCGCTCAGCTGCTTTGGCCACGCCCACCTGCTCCCCCCTCCTCCCCGCTGCTTATAACAGCGGACAGCCTTAAAAATTAAAAGCATAAAGCTGGAGACAAACAAAACATAGAAAGGTCACTCAGAGGCTCTCGCGGAGCGACCGGAAGTGCACTGCGGGTCATTCCAGGGGACAGAAGAAGAAGAAGACACTGACTCCTGTTATCTCTCAGCAACAGCCTCCATCAGCAGAGTTGAAGGTAGGGAGACTCCCCAGCGGTGACCCGGCCCCCGAGCGCGTCCTTGGAGCTCTCCCCTGGAACACCACACCAAAAGATAAGGTAAGGAGTGAGGGGAGAGTGAGGGAAGGAGTGAGGGAAGGAGTGAGGGAAGGAGCGGACTTAACGCAGACCGACCGCGGGGTTCAGGCTCGCGCTTCTACGGGTCTTTTTGGGTACGGTTTCAAAGTGCCATAGCACGCGAAGGGAGGGATCCATCCAACAATGATCCTTTGTCCACGGAGACCTGCCTGCAATTATTCCGCTCAATGGCGTCCTTTGAGATTTGTCCATGTGTGCGTGAGTGTGTGCGCGCGCGCGCGCGTGTGTGTGTTTGATGTAAACTGGTGAGTCAGACAAGGGACGAGAGGTTTTTGTTGTTATTTTTGTTGATCCAAGATCACGCACCTCCCGGCGTTGACACGCACACACGGTGCCGCGTTAACATTGTGAGCTTCGCCTCGGTGTCATTTATTTGTTGAAGTCGCGTTGTTGTTGTTGTTGTTGTTGTTAAATGGCGCATGTGACTCGGGGTTGTTAATACATCACCAGGCAGACTGAGCGCGTTTTCGCTGACCACGAGGAAGTGAGGGTAGGGCTCAGAGGTGAGAGAGGGAGTTTTTTGGGGGGAGTCAAGGCAACAACAGCTCGTTATGTTTCCGCTCTGGCCTCCGAATGTATCATTTACCTGATGGAGAACAGCTTCCCTGTGAGAGGCAGTGATACTTTAAATGTTTTGTCTGAGGGGATATTTACTGTATATTGAGGGAAATAAAATGAGTGGATGAAGTGTGAAGGCCAAGAGGGGATGTCCTCAGAAAGCCTGTTGCTACACACACATATTGTCGTCGGGGGGGAACACTTTGTCTGTTTTGTCATGACAAACAAAGGGCACTGTTCCCCAACTGGGAGGTCACACACACACACACACACACACACACACACACACACACACACACACACACACACACACACACACACACACACACACACACAGAGAGAGATACATTTGGAAAGTGTCAATCTTGAAGCGAGAACAGTAGAGGTTGTGAGAGGGGAGTAGGAGGAAGAAGATTTGGAGACAGGATGAAGAAGAGATGATAGAGACGGATACGGTGTCGAGTATCTGTGTGAAGAGAGAGTGTGTGTGGTGTGTTCATGTGTCAGTAGGTGTGGAGGTATTTGATGGGCCTCCACTGGTTAATAAATATCGGCCTCCATGAAGTCTAAATGTGGGCAAGCGATGGATCGGCCTACAAAGAATACGCATTCAATTGTGAAGTCGATGGGTGGGGGGGGGGGGGGGGGGGGGGGGGAGGGTGGTGGAACATTTCCATGAGTCCGATTTCTTTTCTCGTTTGCATACTGGCTCCAGTGAAAGGCTTTCCAGAAAGTACAGTGAAAGCATACTTCCTCAAACGTCACCGCTCTGCTCCCATTAATTCTAAACCAAACAAAGCCTTTCAACCCCCCCCTTCCCCCTCCCCCTCGTAAGGTGATATGTGTGCAGTGAATGTCCTCGGAATGGGGACGAAAGGCGCCCTTCGAGTGTTTGAGAAAGATAAGGTATTAAGCTCACAGAAGGGTCAAAGGTGAGGAGTTGGGAAAGTGGCAGGTGTGTTCCCCCCCCCCCCCTGCTCCCTCCTTTCCATGGCTCAGTCCCACTGTTAATGTGTCACCTAATTGGCAGTGCGCAATATCACAGTGACACTTTGCGCCAGGTGACTGATGCTGTGCACACACACACACACACGCACACACACACGCACCCTGCATGGCGTGCGTATTGGTGTCGTGATGAATGAATAAACGTATACGATTTCGTCACATTAAATCTTTCACGAGACAAAAATTAACTTGAAGAGCTGTCAACAAATGCTTGACAGTATTGATGGACTGGTGTTTTTTCTCTTTTCATCTATAGGTCGTACAATCCGCAGCAAAAATGGGATGCTTCGGATTCCTCAAAGTCATGATGTTTGTCTTCAATGGCATTATCTTTGTAAGTTTGAATGTTTCTTTTATTTCTAAAAAGGAACGTTGACAGTTTTACATTAGACCTCCGTGTCCTGAAAAGTAGTAACTTTGGGGAAAGAACAAATTAGATTTTGAAGTCAGAGAATGTTCAAAAGGTAACATATCCTCCTTTTTTGATTCGGCTGTCCGACTGTTATTCCCTTCATACTTGTCAGAAATACATCAGTTATTGAAAAGCAATGTTAATAGTTGTTGGACTAAAGAATGAATGGTCACTATACACTGACTTCTAGTTCACGTCTAGCTCCAAGAAGTTGAATCCTACAAGTCCCACAATGCATCTCATCTTTCATTTAATCCTCCCTGCTTCAGTTTACGCAGGATGAGCAGTACTTTACAGCACAGGTACAACTATTTTATTCCCTCCTCCAGCTGGCGGGTGCCGCCATCCTGGGCGTTGGGATCTGGGTGAAGGTGGACAGCGGCTCCATCCTCAGCTTCCTCGGGAAAATCGAAGACGCCCCGCTGGAGCTCAGCCAGGTGCTCAACGTGGGCTACCTGCTGGTCGCCATCGGAGCGCTGCTGCTCGTCATCGGCTTCCTGGGCTGCTGCGGGGCCGTCCGAGAGA
Organism: Cyclopterus lumpus; assembly: GCF_009769545.1. NCBI lineage: Eukaryota > Metazoa > Chordata > Actinopteri > Perciformes > Cyclopteridae > Cyclopterus > Cyclopterus lumpus. Next base: position 12,992,294 of record NC_046973.1, read on the forward strand.
GCACGTGCATGCTGCTGCTGGTGGGTTGGTGGTCTGCTGCTTTAATGGACGAGTCAGTGTTTTTATTATTAACAAAACAGCTGTTCTCTTTATAATAACGGCACGTCTTTTCCAGTCGGTTGCCATGAGGACACTGGACCAGAAGAGGGCGCCATGACATCATGTATTAAACCTCAAACTATAGAAACGCAACGGAGAACATGACGGGAATATGTTATTTATGCGTTTGCAGGGGCGTTTGTAGGATTCAAAGAAAGGGGGCACGCCCTGGTATGTTTGCGCAATTTTTTTGGGGCCCCGGATATCCATCGTTTCATAGTTCATAGATTGGTTCAATCAGAAAGAGCGCAATTTTGCTCTGTAGCTTTGCTTGCATTCAGTGTATCAGAACACGAGACAGAATTTCAGGGTCATAGTAATATTTTATGCTCATTTGGACACTATCACTGAGATAAAGATGAACTAGTTCAGTGTCAAATATACCATTCAATGGATTAAAACAAATATTAATCTATATTAATGCAATAGAGAGATGTTGATAGTTATTTCTTGTATTATGAATTCGCTCGTTCACACTCGCTCAATGGAGACAGTTTCTAACTTCCCTTTCATTTGCCTCAAGTAAACCTGAATGTAAGCAGGTAACAGTTGTTAACTACCGACAGCCACATTCTGTGACTACCTGGACTTACAGGTAAACCTGAATGTAAGCAGGTAACACTCCGATAGCCCCCCTAAAACAGGCCTAACAACGCCCCTGTGCGTTTGTTGTATTAATTTGAGGAACATTATACCGTCCTAACCCACAGGTCTGATGTGGGAGCTTGAGTGACGTTTAGGTCTCATGTAGGTCAGGATTGTGTGAGTTGAGTCTTGTCACATTGTGTCACAGTTTTTCTCTTTTCTTTTCTAATTTCCGGTATTCACACTCTGGAAACACACTGTAAAAAAGGAAACACACTTAATGTGGCCTTGCTACATATTGAGGCTGATAAGGAATTCACACCTGGAAATTAATGGAAACACATTTTATCGGAAATACCATAAAAAGTTTCCATGAATTTTCTTTTTTTAATGATACATTTCTTCAAACCACTGAAAATTCTAATGTGGACGTTTTGGAATTCACTCAGCTGAAGTAACTTAGTATATTGAGTGACCGTTATTGAAAGTTACGTGGTTATGTAACAAGGGAGAAAGCCCACTCAGGGTGTTTGTGGACGGGTCAAACAAACACAGGATGTTCACCCAGGAAACCGCTGGTCGAGTCCTGCTGAAAGCAACACACATAATCGCTGACGTTACGCTTGTTACACAACAGATGTTACGTTTCTAACCAAGTAGTTCAGGTGCCTAAACCGAGCCACTTGTTTTCCACAACCTTTACTGACATTAAACACATTTGGTGTATCCTTTGTTTTTTTTTGCAAAAGCGTAAGATTCCAAAGATTAAAAAAACAAAGATTCCAAAGACTAAAAAAAACATTACAATAAAATATGTAACATTCATTTTTTTCTCCACTAGTTTTTCATCATAGTCCTGGTGGTCTTCATAGCGGAGGTTGCCGGAGCCGTGGTGATCTTGGTGTTCAGACCCTTGGTGAGTCAACGGAGGAACATTTCCTCCATCATGACAGGCGCTGCCTTCAGGCGCCTGGACACAAAATTATTACACAAACGATAATTATTACACAAACAATAATTGTGCTTGCATTTCAGGCCGACGAGCTGTTTACCAAGTTCGGCACAGCTGCCGTTCAGAACATCAGGAAGGACTACGGGAAAAACCCCGACACCACGGGACTGTGGAATTCCACCATGATCACGGTGTGTGTGACTTTGCTGAGCAGGAGCGTGGTCGCTTTTTCACGCCAATTCCGGCGATGCTTCGTGTGACTCGCTCTCTTTTGTCTCAACATCAGTTAAAATGTTGTGGGTTCTACAACTCCTCCGACTTCGTGGGCTCGCCGTACTATTTGGACCACGAGAAGCAATACCCACCGCAGTGCTGCCCAGGCATGGAGAGCCCCTGTAACCAAACGGTGGCTGACAGTGACACGGTATGGGCTTTGGAAGAAGTAGAAATAACAACAACAACTACAACAACATCCAAGTTCATGATCCAAAACACCTTTTGAATTTATAAATTGTGTTTTTTGACCTCTTTTACCATCACTTTCTTTTTCATTTTCTCTTCCCTCAGACCATTACTGGGTGCTTCCCAAAGATCAAGAAGCTGATTGATGACAACACAGTGGTCATTGTGGCCGTGGCTCTGGGAATTGCATTGCTGGAGGTAGGACCTCATCTCTCATCACACTTTAGATTAGGCCGAGGATGTATACTTCCAGTTAAAATCAACACTTGATTAACAATACAAAAATAAATAAAAACATTCCTTGAATATACAAAATTTCTTTATAGACACATTTTTCTTACTTTACTTATTATTGCGTGTTACTAATATATATATTCTCCCCAGATATGTGCCATGGCGGTTTCCATGATCCTTTTCTGCAGAATAAAATCCAGGGGGGACTAACTGCAAATGGTGAAGGCCCAGGAAGCATCCTTTTAATCACTGAGATCTTTCTACTTCCTCTAGAAGAGCGAAGGGCCTCATCATTAAAGGCAGTTCATGTCATATCTCGGGCGATCAGAATTACCGAATGACATAACCAATCTATTTTTACTACGTTTAAATCTATTTAAGCAATGCCGCATATGAATGTAAATGATCTCTAAAGAACTACACGTTGTCAAACGGCCTACACACACTGCCTACTTCGCCCAGAGACCTTTTTAAATCTGCTACTACCTGAACGCATGGTAAGTCAATGAGGAATCACATCATATCTGCGTTATCATCGTGATAATGAAACATGGAGGCTGCTGTGTCGGGCACAGGAACCACTATTGGTAATGTTGATGCTGTGACGCAGCCTGTGAAACAGCAACAGATGTGATGCACTATTGGATGTTGGTGAAATAAAGTGCAATGTATTTCTAGAACGTGGTGTGACATGTTGCATTGGTTTTGAAAGAGGGGAGTGGGGGCACTGCAAACTGCAGATTAACACTATCAAACATTCTTCTACTTCCCCTTTTATTTTGAAAACAGGTATGTGTTTGTTTGTTTTTTATTTCGTTTTCAGATTATAATATAAGTGGGACCATATTAGTGCCACTAGGTGTCACTTGAAACAGTGGAAACATGAGCTGTGATTTTTCCAGGAGTTTCAGACTTTTGTTTAGACAAGATACCATTGACCACATGTACTATGTATCTGAATTGTGATTGAGCCAATTGTTTTGGTGTATTTAGCTTGATAGAAAAGTACAATGGCAGATGTTAATATGTGACGTGGAGCAAAGGCCGTTCACCCTTTCTTTGATGTAGGTCGGCTTTTTGGATTTGCAACACACAGCTACAAGAGGAGCAGCCGCCATGAAGGAAGCTGCTCACTTTGGACTCTGGCTTCATTTGATGCTCTCCAGTCTGGAGAGAGACTTCCTCATGTGGGGAGACGCTGGTGAACTTTGGAGTGCGCGAGTTAATGATGGAGACAAGGGGAGTGAAACCCTTGTGAATGTGTGCGCGCATAGAGCGCAGCAAGTTTTTATTGGGACCGCTGATATCCATTGTTTCCGACAGTTCATAGATTGGTTTAATCAGAAAGAGTGTGATTTTGCTCTGTAGTTTTGCTTGCATTCAGTATATGATAACACAAGAGACAGCATTTCAGGGTCTTAGTGATATGTTATGCTCATTTGGACACTATCACCGATATAAAGATGAACTAGTTCAGTGTCAAATATACCATTCAATGGAAAAAAATATTATAATAATCTATATTAATGCAAAGAATAGAGAGATGTCGATAGTTATTTCTGAGAGACGTCCTTATGTGGGGAGACGCTGGTGAACTTTGGCGTGCGCGAGTTAATGACGGACACACACACACACACACACGCACTCACACATAGGTCGGCACTCCCACAGCGCATTCACAGAGCCTTGAACAGAAACAGCCTCTCTTACATTCGTCCTAGCGATGTCCACATTTCTTTTATGTATGTTGAAAAAAATAAGGACACAAAACAAGTATTTCATGTGGGCAATGAAATGCTCTCGAGCTCGAGGCTGCATCACAGCGGTGAGTCTCTGCCTGTTGTACTAACTTGCAGACTGGAAGTGAGAAGTGGGAGGAGTGCACGTTGAGGAGCGTGAAGAGAGGAAGGCCAGCAGAGAGTTCACTCATGATGAACACTCGTGTGTACTCTCCACCTCTGAGTCTTCAGACCAAGATTCACCACAAAAGATCGCAGATACCGCTCTATACGTGATCCGTGCAATAACTCTCAGCAACCAGGCATCTTAGTGTCTGTGTTTTATGTATGTTGACCAAAATAATGACACAAAGGAAACAAGTATTTTTAATTCATTAAGTGTCGAGAAAGCGCCGGTCGTATTCGGAAAGGTGCGTTGCTGCAGTAGTGGCGTTTGAGTGGCGTTGAACTGAGACCTGAAGAGTACGGTCCCTTCATTCAACACAATCGTCTCCTTTTACCCACCATGTACCTGCAATTTTTATATTAAGACACGCAGCTGGATTGTGCACTACGAATGGAGCTCTTCAGTCGGGGACAATTTCACACTGAAACACACAACACTTCAACCTCCATTCAGTTTGTTGGACTTTCATGGAAATGTGATGGATAACTTTTAAAAATATTGTTCGCTGATACAATTTAATTTTTTTAATGTGACAATGTTTTTTATTCATTAAGTGTCGAGAAAGCAACGGTCGTATAGTTCGAAAGGTGCGCTGTGCAGTAGTGGCGTTGGGGAGTGCTTTGACTTCCTCGTGCGCACTTTCAACAACGAGGAAGTGAGATCATGTCGGTCTGTAGTCGAAAGCCTCCGGTCCCGCGCGTTCAACGCAAGCGTCTCCTTTACGCACCGTGTACCCGCACGTCTCAGTTGTTGACGAACGCGCGATGGGGAATCTTGGTCTAAAGACACGCTGGTGGATCGAGCGCACTACTGCGCCGCTTCACAGGTCCGTGCGGGCTGTGACACGAAGTTGTACTTCGCGTGGGTGTTCATGTAGCCTCGCTTACGCAGAAGCTCGCGGACACTACACAGCTGAGTCAGCCGAGTTCCGCGTCCACAGATTAGAGATGAAGAGTTGAGCCAGCCTCTCTCCGTCACGGAGCAGGACAACCACGAGCCCATGAGGCTCCTCAGATATCAGCCTGAATTCAAAGCGAGAGACGTTAGCACGAAAAAGTGCGCTGTGCAGTAGTGGCGTTGGGGAGTGCTTTGACTTCCTCGTGCGCACTTTCAACAACGAGGAAGTGAGATCATGTCGGTCTGTAGTCGAAAGCCTCCGGTCCCGCGCGTTCAACGCAAGCGTCTCCTTTACGCACCGTGTACCCGCACGTCTCAGTTGTTGACGAACGCGCGATGGGGAATCTTGGTCTAAAGACACGCTGGTGGATCGAGCGCACTGCTGCGCCGCTTCACAGGTCCGTGCGGGCTGTGACACGAAGTTGTACTTCGCGTGGGTGTTCATGTAGCCTCGCTTACGCAGAAGCTCGCGGACACTACACAGCTGAGTCAGCCGAGTTCCGCGTCCACAGATTAGAGATGAAGAGTTGAGCCAGCCTCTCTCCGTCACGGAGCAGGACAACCACGAGCCCATGAGGCTCCTCAGATATCAGCCTGAATTCAAAGCGAGAGACGTTAGCACGAAAAAGTCGCAGTGTGTGCTGGAGCGCAGCAACGATCACTCTCTTCACTTCAACCATTGATGCGCGTGTTCACTGAATGACGCACCCAGAGGCTTCGGTTCATATGTTGCCAGGACGCGGAACTCGGCTGACTCAGCTGTGTAGTGTCCGCGAGCTTCTGCGTAAGCGAGGCTACATGAACACCCACGCGAAGTACAACTTCGTGTCACAGCCCGCACGGACCTGTGAAGCGGCGCAGTAGTGCGCTCGATCCACCAGCGTGTCTTTAGACCAAGATTCCCCATCGCGCGTTCGTCAACAACTGAGACGTGCGGGTACACGGTGCGTAAAGGAGACGCTTGCGTTGAACGCGCGGGACCGGAGGCTTTCGACTACAGACCGACATGATCTCACTTCCTCGTTGTTGAAAGTGCGCACGAGGAAGTCAAAGCACTCCCCAACGCCACTACTGCACAGCGCACCTTTCGAACTATACGACCGTTGCTTTCTCGACACTTAATGAATAAAAAACATTGTCACATTAAAAAAATTAAATTGTATCAGCGAACAATATTTTTAAAAGTTATCCATCACATTTCCATGAAAGTCCAACAAACTGAATGGAGGTTGAAGTGTTGTGTGTTTCAGTGTGAAATTGTCCCCGACTGAAGAGCTCCATTCGTAGTGCACAATCCAGCTGCGTGTCTTAATATAAAAATTGCAGGTACATGGTGGGTAAAAGGAGACGATTGTGTTGAATGAAGGGACCGTACTCTTCAGGTCTCAGTTCAACGCCACTCAAACGCCACTACTGCAGCAACGCACCTTTCCGAATACGACCGGCGCTTTCTCGACACTTAATGAATTAAAAATACTTGTTTCCTTTGTGTCATTATTTTGGTCAACATACATAAAACACAGACACTAAGATGCCTGGTTGCTGAGAGTTATTGCACGGATCACGTATAGAGCGGTATCTGCGATCTTTTGTGGTGAATCTTGGTCTGAAGACTCAGAGGTGGAGAGTACACACGAGTGTTCATCATGAGTGAACTCTCTGCTGGCCTTCCTCTCTTCACGCTCCTCAACGTGCACTCCTCCCACTTCTCACTTCCAGTCTGCAAGTTAGTACAACAGGCAGAGACTCACCGCTGTGATGCAGCCTCGAGCTCGAGAGCATTTCATTGCCCACATGAAATACTTGTTTTGTGTCCTTATTTTTTTCAACATACATAAAAGAAATGTGGACATCGCTAGGACGAATGTAAGAGAGGCTGTTTCTGTTCAAGGCTCTGTGAATGCGCTGTGGGAGTGCCGACCTATGTGTGAGTGCGTGTGTGTGTGTGTGTGTGTCCGTCATTAACTCGCGCACGCCAAAGTTCACCAGCGTCTCCCCACATAAGGACGTCTCTCAGAAATAACTATCGACATCTCTCTATTCTTTGCATTAATATAGATTATTGTAATATTTTTTTCCATTGAATGGTATATTTGACACTGAACTAGTTCATCTTTATATCGGTGATAGTGTCCAAATGAGCATAACATATCACTAAGACCCTGAAATGCTGTCTCTTGTGTTATCATATACTGAATGCAAGCAAAACTACAGAGCAAAATCACACTCTTTCTGATTAAACCAATCTATGAACTGTCGGAAACAATGGATATCAGCGGTCCCAATAAAAACTTGCTGCGCTCTATGCGCGCACACATTCACAAGGGTTTCACTCCCCTTGTCTCCATCATTAACTCGCGCACTCCAAAGTTCACCAGCGTCTCCCCACATGAGGAAGTCTCTCTCCAGACTGGAGAGCATCAAATGAAGCCAGAGTCCAAAGTGAGCAGCTTCCTTCATGGCGGCTGCTCCTCTTGTAGCTGTGTGTTGCAAATCCAAAAAGCCGACCTACATCAAAGAAAGGGTGAACGGCCTTTGCTCCACGTCACATATTAACATCTGCCATTGTACTTTTCTATCAAGCTAAATACACCAAAACAATTGGCTCAATCACAATTCAGATACATAGTACATGTGGTCAATGGTATCTTGTCTAAACAAAAGTCTGAAACTCCTGGAAAAATCACAGCTCATGTTTCCACTGTTTCAAGTGACACCTAGTGGCACTAATATGGTCCCACTTATATTATAATCTGAAAACGAAATAAAAAACAAACAAACACATACCTGTTTTCAAAATAAAAGGGGAAGTAGAAGAATGTTTGATAGTGTTAATCTGCAGTTTGCAGTGCCCCCACTCCCCTCTTTCAAAACCAATGCAACATGTCACACCACGTTCTAGAAATACATTGCACTTTATTTCACCAACATCCAATAGTGCATCACATCTGTTGCTGTTTCACAGGCTGCGTCACAGCATCAACATTACCAATAGTGGTTCCTGTGCCCGACACAGCAGCCTCCATGTTTCATTATCACGATGATAACGCAGATATGATGTGATTCCTCATTGACTTACCATGCGTTCAGGTAGTAGCAGATTTAAAAAGGTCTCTGGGCGAAGTAGGCAGTGTGTGTAGGCCGTTTGACAACGTGTAGTTCTTTAGAGATCATTTACATTCATATGCGGCATTGCTTAAATAGATTTAAACGTAGTAAAAATAGATTGGTTATGTCATTCGGTAATTCTGATCGCCCGAGATATGACATGAACTGCCTTTAATGATGAGGCCCTTCGCTCTTCTAGAGGAAGTAGAAAGATCTCAGTGATTAAAAGGATGCTTCCTGGGCCTTCACCATTTGCAGTTAGTCCCCCCTGGATTTTATTCTGCAGAAAAGGATCATGGAAACCGCCATGGCACATATCTGGGGAGAATATATATATTAGTAACACGCAATAATAAGTAAAGTAAGAAAAATGTGTCTATAAAGAAATTTTGTATATTCAAGGAATGTTTTTATTTATTTTTGTATTGTTAATCAAGTGTTGATTTTAACTGGAAGTATACATCCTCGGCCTAATCTAAAGTGTGATGAGAGATGAGGTCCTACCTCCAGCAATGCAATTCCCAGAGCCACGGCCACAATGACCACTGTGTTGTCATCAATCAGCTTCTTGATCTTTGGGAAGCACCCAGTAATGGTCTGAGGGAAGAGAAAATGAAAAAGAAAGTGATGGTAAAAGAGGTCAAAAAACACAATTTATAAATTCAAAAGGTGTTTTGGATCATGAACTTGGATGTTGTTGTAGTTGTTGTTGTTATTTCTACTTCTTCCAAAGCCCATACCGTGTCACTGTCAGCCACCGTTTGGTTACAGGGGCTCTCCATGCCTGGGCAGCACTGCGGTGGGTATTGCTTCTCGTGGTCCAAATAGTACGGCGAGCCCACGAAGTCGGAGGAGTTGTAGAACCCACAACATTTTAACTGATGTTGAGACAAAAGAGAGCGAGTCACACAAAGCATCGCCGGAATTGTTATGGGTGCAGCTACAGGACACTGGACCCAAACGCCGTCAACGATGGAAAAGCAACTTTATTGCTAAACAGGATTCCAAAAACAGGCTTCAAAAACCAGGATACAAAACACGCACACAAGATCTTCCACGATCTAGACAAGACGAACCGACAAAGGGGAATGACACAAACAGGACTTAAATACAGAGGGCTGGTGCAGATGATTGGACACAGCTGGGGTCGGCAAGGGCGCCGACGAGACACGAGGAGCTGGGGTCGGCCGGGGCGCCGACGGGACAGCATCGGCAGGAACCGGCGTGGACTGCGGCGCAGCATCGGCAGGAACCACCGTTGACAGCGGCGCAGCGTCGGCAGGAACCGGCGTTGACTGCTGCGCAGCGTTAGCAGGAACCGCCGTAGACTGCGGCCGAAGCAGGACCCTGTCTAACGCCTGGAGGGACTCCATCATGTCCCGGAAAGCGTCCTGGGACAAGGCAAAGGAAGCAAGGGCCGGCCGGAAGTCCGATAGGTCCCAGGAAGTTGGGGTTGGCCGGAACACGGAGGCGGCAACAGGAACGGGCGAGGGCTGCAGCACGGAGGCGACTGCGGGAACCGGAGTAGTCTGCGGCACAGAGGCGGCAGCCGGAACCCTCCACGGACGCGGTCCGGAGGTTTGCGCCCCCCACTCCGGGGCTGGGCCTGGGTGACCTCTGCCCCTGGGGCTACGAGGCCATAAGCCAAACGGGTCCCGTTGAAGGGGTCTGGTGCCGAGACCCTATGGGGGTTGTAGTTCCCCTTCTGGAGGCTACGAGGGCCCCCATAGGCCAAGCGGGTCCCTTCGAAGGGGTCTGGTGCCGAGACCCTATGGGGGTTGTAGTTCCCCTTCTGGAGGCTACGAGGGCCCCCATAGGCCAAGCGGGTCCCCTCGAAGGGGTTTGGTGCCGAGACCCTATGGGGGTTGTAGTTCCCCTTCTGGAGGCTCCGAGGGCCCCCATAGGCCAAGCGGGTCCCTTCGAAGGGGTTGTAGGCTGGGTCCATCCTTGGTCGGTTCGTTCTGTTATGGGTGCAGCTACAGGACACTGGACCCAAACGCCGTCAACGATGGAAAAGCAACTTTATTGCTAAACAGGATTCCAAAAACAGGCTTCAAAAACCAGGATACAAAACACGCACACAAGATCTTCCACGATCTAGACAAGACGAACCGACAAAGGGGAATGACACAAACAGGACTTAAATACAGAGGGCTGGTGCAGATGATTGGACACAGGAGGAAACAATCAGGGACAGGGCAGACAATCACAGGGACAGGAAGTCCAGAGAAACAGAGGACACGAGAGACAAGGACTTCAAAATAAAACAGGAAACACGACACAACACTACAGATCCTGACAGGAATTGGTGGGAAAAAACGACCACGCTTCTGTTTAGCAGAGTCACACACTCAAAGATGCAGAAAAGCTGTTTCACGCGTTTGTTACTTCACTGTAATAAAAATCAATGTGGTTCAACTTAAAAACATAAGTTCAATTGCTGCCTTAAACTTTCAAGTAGTCAAATTGGATTTACAATTTGCTACAACTTATGATTTTTAGTTGACTTTAGCTTTGGATTGCTCTATGTAAGTTCACATGACTGTATAGTACATGTTTATTCAACTTAACAATGCAAGTTCAAAAGATATATAACTTATTATCATGCATTCTGTTCACTTGTCCAAATAAGTAGTGTCAACTTAACAATGCAAGTTAAAAAGATATTTAACTCATTATCATGCATTCTGTTCAGTTATCCAACTAATGATTTCAACTCTCTTATTTAAGTTAGAAGGACGTTTTGACATAACTTTCCTAGTTAATATTACGTAAAAGTATGCATTGTTTCAAATGACAATTTAGTTATAAGAAACACAGAATCTTGTGGCAAAAATCATATTTATTTTTTTGCATCAAAACAAATTTATTTTACATTAAAACAACTTCCACAATGTGGTTAAACAGAATTATTCACAAAGAACATTAAATACAACAGGAACAACTGACAGGATCTGATAATGAGTCCTTTTTTTTTATAAGTTGTAGCTGAGAACTTTGTTTGAGTTGAGAATACCCTAGATTTAAAAGAGCATCCCACAAATGGGCAATTCACAGTCTCTCTCTTTCCCAAATGTCTCTTTAAATGAAGAAAGTATTGTTTGATGTTGCTTGGTGCTGAAAATGTACAAAGTTCACAGCGAATTTTAGCAACTGGATTGGTTGCTTTCTTGTGCTCCTTTAGATGCTGCGTAAATTCCACATGAGATTGGAAAAATGTTAGACAGTTTGGGTATATACAGCTGAAACCCCGTCTTCCACGTCCATGATTGTCTTTGTAATGACTCAATTGTTTTTTCATTGTATGAGGCAAAACTGCAGAACTTACAACTCCACTTCATCAACAGCAACCAAACTTCAATGACCAAACCATCTGCACCTGAAACACAGAAACACAATCAATAACATAATATAGCAAAACCATTAGTCATATGAACTGCAAACTTGATTAAGAGAGTAAACTGCACAGTAATAGGACAAACAATTATGATCTTAGGAACAAAAGGTAGTTTCCATAACCTATGGTGAGTTTTTTTAAATAACAAAATCATAAGCCAAGTGAATTTGTCATTTGGATTACAAATCTATTTTCCTAACAGTATCATTTTGATGAATAACAGGTTTTAAAATGATAAAAGCATTCACGTTTTATTCATCACTTTACAATGTACACAACCAATGTTACACTTTAAACCACCCGTCCAGACATTGTTACATTGTATATTTAGCATTTGAATTTATTCTTATTAACTTCATTTTAGTAACATGTTATATATTTTATTAGTATCTTATATTGCTGCACTATATTTTAGGCCTAGAATATCTACTAATGCTTTTTAAATAATTCAAATCTAATATTTTAGCGTCAGCATTGTTGAAGGAGGCGGAGCTTCAAGACTGGAATCCATGACTTCAATTCATAAGCACGCGAAAGTGGCGCGAACACAGATAGCTAATTATCATCAAATAAGTAGGTTAGTGCAAACCTTAACTTAAGCTAGCTAGCTAACTGGCTAGATAACGAGGTCCCGTTTTCGAGGCATGTTTTGACAAAAGCATTAGCCTGCCAGCACAAATCCAAAAAGATTAAAATATTAATTAAATGTAATTAGGTTTTAAATGTACTTATATTAGCTACTGATATTTTAGCCACACCACAAATAGTCCATAAACTGACCGTAGCGAACTGTCCTGGAGACAGTCCTGTTGCTAAGCTAAGTTACATTGAGAAGCTGGCTAAAAACATTACGTTAGCTTTAAATTACATTTTTCTAAATGTCCTCTGAAATATTATAATTGATTGAAACTATTGTTAATCAACCTTTCTGTCGTTTCCGGGTCCAATTAAACCGGTTATCGGGGTTTACGCGGCTCAAATGTGACTATTAAAAACTAATGTTAGCTAACACTGGACTATTTTCCATACTGAACCACCCGCATTAAACAAAGCTTACGCGTCATACATTTACAGACAATATATTAACATGACAGCAGGTACTTTCTTTACATTGACTTATTGGGTTGAATGATATTGCTGATGGAGTCACTCACCTCACTGGGGCTTTCTCTTTCCGAGCTGTCGCGCCGCATGTCCAGGGTCGACTCACGTACATCGTCTCGCTAGCTAACGATATTCATCCGCCACTTGGTTCGCTGAACCTACGTACTGCGTGGTAGTGTCCAGGTCACGTTTGTGATCCGGCTGTCAAAAACGTATTGATCCGCCGCGTGGTTTAGGTTAGTTCGCCGTCTGGTTTTCCATTGGTTAGTGATGCAGCTGAGCTGACAGGCAGCTCGCAGTTTGCGACCTGGTACGGTCGATTATGCATAACTTTAATAGGCGTTCACAACAAACGCGTTGCGAATATTCGCAACGCGTTTGTTGTGAACGCCTATTAAAGTTATGCAGGATAAGCCTCAATTCAATGTAAATGGATTAGTTGTACACAAAGTCACCCATGAACAGTTCCTGAAGAGGCAAATTAGCTAAAGAGAATAAAACTGTTTTTTGTAGTAGGCTGTATGCATTTGTATTTCTGGGTAGAATTTGACTATTTAACATGGGGGTCTAATGGAAATTGAATCGCTTTTAAATTCTCAAGTGGCCGTTTGAGGAACGGCAGTTAATGGCACTTGCTTTTGACTGTTGGACATAACCATCATTATAACTCACAGTATTAAGTTCAATTGACTTCTTGAAATTTACAATTTATTGAACTGGCTTAAAAACCTGAGTTGAACTACCGACAACTTATACAATTGAGTTGTAATTGTATAACTTATCATGATAAGTTGAAGTAAATGACAAAAATACATTATCATGACTTATTGTTCAAATCCTTTTTTACAGTGTTCTATTGCAATTCCTTATTATCAGGCTGCTCTAATAAGTCTCTTAAATCCCTCCAGTTGATCCAGAATGCTGCAGCTCGTGTACTCACAAAAACTAAGAAAAGAGATCACATTACTCCTGTATTAGCTGCTCTGCACTGGCTCCCTGTAAAATCAAGAATCACATTTACAATTCTTCTCCTCACCTACAAAGCCTTGATTGGTGATGCACCATCATATCTTAAGGAGCTTGTAGTACCATATTGTCCCACTAGAGAGCTGCGCTCACTAAATGCAGGGCTACTTGTGGTTCCTAGAGTCCTAAAAAGTAGGATGGGAGCAAGAGCCTTTAGTTATCAAGCTCCTCTTTTATGGAACCAGCTTCCACTTTCAGTCCGGGAGGCAGACACAGTCACCTCATTCAAGAATAGACTTAAGACTTTCCTCTTGCTTATAGTTAGGGCTGCAGGTTTGCCCTGGTCCAGCCCTTAGATATGCTGCTATAGGCGTATAGGCTGCTGGGGGATGTTTTAGGATATACTGATCACCTATCTCATCTTCTCTCTCTACGTATGGATGAATTCACGTCTCTTTACGGCACCTTACTAACTCTGCTTCCTCCCCGGAGTCTTTGTGCCTTCACATCTCATAGGGTCCATGGATGTGTCTGATGCCTCCTGCCTGGTGAGCCGGCCTCCTGCCTTGGCCCTGCTGATGCAACCCCCCCCCCCCCCTCGCCCACTTCTCCCCACTCATTTAGCACCCACGGTGTCATTTTGGGGCTCGCGCGCCTCCACAAGGTGATTCATAAAAATCCGTCCGTGCTCATCTCCAGCGGGCCGGCCTTCTCCGCCGCCGCAGCTTCAGCACCTCGGACAGCGGAGCTCCTCTGATTGGCTGCAGCCCGATGGCGGCCAATGGCGTCAGCTGCGTTGCTGCGACGACCGGCAGCCTCAGCAGCAGCAACCCGGCAGCAGCCAATGAGAAGGTGCCGTTTCTCTCCCAACATCCAACCCCGAATAACTGCAGATGCCCGCATCAAAGCAACGGGTCTCTCTCTCTCTCTCTCTCTCTCTCTCTCTCTCTCTCTCTCTCTCTCTCTGTGGCAGGTTTACTGAGAGCATAAGCTGCTGTCTATTTTTGGAATACATAGTGGCCATTTTCTTGCCCTGATCGCTCTCTCGGTGTCCCGCGCCTTTGTGTTGATGAAGAGCGAGATGTGCTGTTTCTGCACCCGCCTGATGGAGCTTAGTCCCCGCGGCCTGCAGCGTCCGAGCGGGACACTCATCTCCGTGACGGTCGGCCTATAGATTGCCCCGTTGCTCAATGGAAGACGTCTTCCTGCTCGCCGGGAGCAAAGGTGTCCAGTGCGTTTCGCATTTGCTCCGCATCTGTATTCCCATCGACGAGCCGAAGGGCTTCCTATAGAAGCAGCCCACCGGGAGACACACCGGCCCGGTCCTGTAACGACGGGGCTTTTTTATATAACCAGTGCACCGAGCCGTTTTCACGCCCTCGACCCCGGACAGCTTATGTTGGCGGTGTGGAACCGAGCAGAACGGATGGAAAGCTTCTTTTTTTTTTTCACGTTTTGACCGCATTTGAGCAGCAGCAAGGGGTGGGGGGTGGGCTCAAGGTGTGATGCATGGATCCCACAGGACGAGTCGATTAATTCGAAGGTAGGAATATACAAAGGATTGTTTTGCTGCATATAGGAACACCATATATATATATATATATATATATATATATATATATGTTCACCTTTGCAAATGAGAAAACCTACATTAAATGAGAATCCCCAACACAATGCTTAAAAGACAACAACATAGACTCAGTTTTTCATATTCAGATCATTCGTGTTGCTCAGAAAATGGATCATACACACATTAAAGGCAGCAGCATCATCTTGCTGGTGTTGAGGTTGTGGGTGTGTGAGTGCTGATGCTGAAGCTGCCTTGTGTTGTTGGACTGTTTTCGAGGCTTCCATTTTGAAGCTAAGATGGATGCTTGCGCACATTTCTTTCTCGTGCCTCTGTGGGCTTCTCTGGGTTGTTATATAATACTGATGGACTGGAAGGTAGCTGTAAGGTAGCTACATGGGCCCCAGTGCACACTATTATGATGGGGGCCCTACTTACTTACTGCCACATAGAGACTTCACATTGGACAACATCAACAGATATAATACCCAGGAATTGCATATTTGTATATGACATCAATTACAACGAAAAAAACAGTTTACTTATTTGAATATACTTTTATAGTTTATGTAAAACATATAATTCTGTTATGTTTTTTTTCACTCTGTATTTTACCCCTGAATTGGAAATTAAATTCACGGTTGCTCAGCTAAATTGACATTTAACACACTGGTGCTGTGATCTGTGGATTAGGAATGCCATCACATGTAGCTATATAATTCATAGTACATTTTGTCAGTCAAATTGAGAGATTTTAAAACATAATCAGGTTCACGGCAACAGTAACATGAAAGTTCTATCTATCTCCATGCTGAGGAAGACGATGAGATGCACTTAACATTTCAGGAAAGGCTAGAAAGTGGACATGAGTGTTGTCTCTGTTTAACTTAAATGTGATCATGTTGATCATTATTTATTACTAAACGTAATGTTACTAATGAAGAATATTTCCACACCTTGATTTTTGGCTCCCAGGTTTGACTTCCTCCAGAAGTGAGACACTTTGGTCCTCTCAAAGCTCTTTGTCTGGACGAGTCAAAGAGCTTTCCCCCACCTGCTCTCCACTCCACCCTTTCTCCATCCCACTGCTAACCCTTGTGCAGACATCATGGGTACGGTGTTGTCTCTGTCTCCCAGCTACCGCAAGGCAGGGCTGTTTGAGGATGGCCCTGCCACGGTAGGCCACTATACGGCAGTCCAGAACAGCAAGAATGCCAAGGATGCCACCGCGGCAGCTGGAAAATCCCTCAAACGCCCCTCCATCATCAGTGTGTTGCCATGGAAACGCATTGTGGCTGTATCGGCGAAGAGGAAGGGCTCCAAGAAGTTGCAGGCAGACGCCGGGGATGGCGGCAAAGGCAGCTCTCCGGATGGCCACGCCTTGGCCATGGCCAACTCGGCCTCCAGCAGCCTGAAGCTGAAGAAGTCTCAGTCCTGTGCTAACCTTTCAGCTTACTCCTCGAGCCAAGACCCCACGACCACCACTACCTCCTCCCACCTGCCAATCTCCAAGACCTTGGCTAACGTAGCTGCTGTTGCTGCCAAAAAGAATTCCCTCACAAGTTCTGGGATCAAGCCGACGACTGCGACCGGCACACCAAAACGTGTCATAGTCCAGGTAATCCAAACAGTTTGTTATTTGGTCTTAAAACAACATTTGATTCAATGTTGTATAGCTAAATGAATATTTTAAAAGTAGTATTTCATCTTTAGCTAATTATTGCTACCTCATTCCACAAATGAGATCCCCATTCCTCTTTCTTACCTTTCCTTCTTTCTTTGCAACCCAGGCTTCCACCAGCGAACTGATGCGCAGCCTGGGTGAGTTCCTGTGCCGCCGGTGCTACCGACTGAAGCGTTTATCCCCAACCGATCCGGTGCTGTGGCTGCGTAGCGTCGACCGCTCCCTCCTCCTTCAGGGCTGGCAGGATCAGGGCTTCATCACTCCGGCCAATGTGGTCTTCCTCTACATGCTGTGCCGCGATGTGGTTTCATCCGAGGTGGCTTCCGAGCGTGAGCTGCAGGCCTCACTTCTCACCTGCCTCTACCTGTCCTACTCCTACATGGGCAACGAGATCTCCTACCCGCTGAAGCCCTTCCTGGTCGAGGCGGAGAAGGAAGCCTTCTGGGACCGCTGCCTTGAGATCATCAACCGCATGAGCGGCAAGATGCTCCAGATCAACACCGACCCGCACTTCTTCACCCAGGTGTTTGCCGACCTGAAGAACGAGAGCAAGAAAGAGGAGGAGAAGACCAAACTCTTCATAGGCCTTGACCGATAAGAGGGAGCAGGGAGGAAGGATGGATGGATAGAAAGATTTACAGAGTTAGTACTAATGTAATGCAGCGTAGCGACACATTGGAGCAGTACTGTTGTCTGGCGTCTTTACTAGTTTATCATTAACCAAATGTCCTGTTTTGTAACCCAGAACAAAGACTTTCTGGGATTATACACATCGTTTAAATCCTTTGGTAAGGATCCAAGAGGCAGTAACTGATCTGTGTCTCACCTGAAGGCAGCAATTGGCCTCCAGAGCCCTTTCACCACAACAAAGCAAATTAAATCAGGGTTGCTGCGTGGTGTTGCCAGAACCACCATCCACCACATTATTTGGTCCTGATTGGATCTGATTAGATTCTCAAAACGGTCAGACTGCTTGTTGATATCCAATGCCTGGTACACTTTGCTCAGTCTGTGACACTAACATGCTTTGAAGCAGAGATATGATCATTTATGAAAGGCCCGGCCAGCAGGCATACGAGGCTGCGAGAAAGAGATATCTGTAATTTTCATCTCTCGCCTCAGGCTCAGAGATATATATGTATTTTGTTTCAGTGAGATAAGAAATCAGATGCCCCCATTGAAGTATTTTTCTGTCTTTTGATAAAAATTAATGGGTGTAGAAACGCCAGACAACACCGCTTTACTAATTAAGCGAGAGTATTCTAGCTACACAGATACAGTGAATTGATACGGTGATATTCTGTGGTAGCATCCAGGCATTTCCGCTATAATGTCACAGGGATGAAAACCAAGAACCACCTTGCATGAGGTCACTTCATATGTCCGTGCAGATGAACACCTGCTTATTGCCAACTCCACTTTACCTTTTACCTATTGTCCTGCCCAAGCTTATTGCACTCACCAACACTGGCTGCCAGCTCCACTGTTGAACCTTTCAGAGCGTCCGATGATACCACAACATGATGATCTAGAATCAACCGCAACACAACGAGTCTCCAAACCTGATCAATTCATCCACATCTTACGTGAAGATCAGAGTATAAAATGCTAACACACTGGGCACAGACGATTCATCGTTAAACGTGCCGTTCTGTAAGATGTTTACATTTACAAAAATATGGGAAAATGCAATACTGACCCCTCCAAGGCATATTTAACAAAGATTAATATTTCTTTCATTCCTGTTCCTCCCCTGCACTTTCTCCTGCAGTCCACATTGGTGCTGTCCTGAGGTGAACAGAGGGAAATGTTGTACTGAAAGAAAGAAAGAAAGAAAGAACCCTGCACTCATCTTGTATGCTTCGTACTGTATGAATGAGTGGTGCTGCTGGGTCGTGGAGGACGTACTCATAGAGTAGATCATGTGATCGGTTTCAACCAATGGCCACACATGTCAGAATGAAAGAAGATGTGATGACTATATTCCAGGTGTGTGTGGGCAGATGCCACAAGGGTAGAGACTTTTTACTTCCTAAACACCGCGTTGATGTTGCTGCGGCCACTCAGCTCGAGGGACCTCCTCTGCTGTTCGAAGTGTCGCCTCCCCCTCTCCCCTCCTCCCTCCTCCCTCCTCTCTCCTCCCCCCTCTGCTTGTTACTGTTCAAACAAACTGAAACCACACCGATTATCTCTCTCTTTCCACCTGCTCCTGTCTGGTCTGAACCGCTCCTGTCTGGTCTGGTGCGGTCCAGTCCAGTCCAATCCAGGTGTCCCATATTTAGAGACTCTCTGTTCTGCTGACCAGATTGCTTAGTTATTCACAGAGTTGTTTGACGTGCATGAGTGCTTCTATAGGTTCCCTAGCATGCTGCTTTGTGTTGGGCACCTGATGTTACAGAAGAGACTGAGCGGGCGCAACGCAGAACTGCTGAAAGCTATAGACTCAGTGATGTGACGCCTAGGCATGTGTGAAAGGCGGGTTGTATCCTCGCCAAAATGCGGGTTCAAGCATCAATCCTTCACCAGGATTCCTTCTGTTCTTGGTTCCATGGTGCTCAGGGGTCTTAAAGACACCCTCCCAGCTTCAATGGTTCCCCTTACAGAAACCAGTAATAGCCTCCAGTGTCATTCAGTTTGAGTAAATATTTAACGGATGCAGTTCAATAAAGTTCCAAGCTTCACTGGAGACAATATTTTAAAAAGAATGATTGAAATTGAAGCCCCAGATGTGAAGCTATCCGGACTTTTAAATCTCTTATATGGGTGAAGCTCAAACAATGGTGGATCCTACATGTCCCATAATACAAAGACCACACCTCCAGTTTGTAACAATGGCTTTCAGATAACATGTTTTAAGTCTCAAGCACAGATTACATCATCAGGAATATATGTTCAAACTTTGGAAAGCTCAAGAAAATATACAACTGTACTTCATGGAATAAAAAAGAGAATCAACCGAGTGCCTCAAGAGATTTCCCGCCTTGATGCCGTCATGTCACTGAGTCTAAAACACTGTCTTCAAGTTGAGAAAAGCTCTGCCTTCTCAAACAGGTCAGAGATATTATGCCATATCATTCTAAAGACTAAATATCTCATACAACAACACAAAGAAACATGAGCCAACTCCAAGTGTCCGATGGCTGAACCAGAAAATCATGAATACGTTGTTTCTTTTCCACGATGCTGCGATGTCACGCACTGAGGATTTTAGACCAATGGAAATGGAAGCTTGTGATTTTAACACACGGTGGAATTTACTGTGTCACTTTGTAAAAAATATAAGCCGAAAGGGGAGTCATCCAAAGCTGGAGCATTAAAGCACTCTGTTAGTAAATTTATAAATATGGAAAAGAGATTTTGGCTTGCTCTCTGATAACATAAAACATGGGAAAATGAGGCAATGGGGTTTTAAAAGCCAGTTAACAAAACATGATGTGATGCCTGTTTCCAGACTGGGTGTGTCCATGATGCAGGTGATGTTTTAACTTAATGTAGCCTTGATGCAGAATCAGACCTCATGAGACCAATATGCACAGGGAGAATGAATCCATGGCAAACAAGCTGGTTTACATGTCCTTCATCCGAGCTGTTTCTGATGGGTTGAACGGTACACAAGTAGCATATGATGACTGTTGAATAATCATTTTATTTCTTAATTGCTTGTACTTAAAGATATCAAACTGCAGGTTGCTGGTTCAGGATAGATATATATCGCATCAAGGGATTTGATAAACTGATAGAAGTCACAGTGATGTACATCAACGGTTTGACTACCAGCCAGATTCAAGACGGGAGCGATGAATGTTGGAATCAAGAACCGTCACCTGGCCTCAATTGACCGTTCGCTAAGCCCGGCCTCCTTTGGTTACCGCTGCTCGATGTGTTTGTCAGCTTATTTACTTTCTCGCCGCACAAAACGGCGACTGGCAATGATTCGGTTAACAATGACATCTGCGGCTCACTTTTTTTCTTGTTTCCAGTTGAGTCATTTAAAAAAAGGGCTCCTCAATATGACCCTGATACATGTGTGTACATGATATCATGTTAAAGAGCGCAGCTAATGCTATCAGGTGTACGGTTATGGCAAAAAAAAGCTGATTTATGAAATGGAAATAGATATACATCTGTATCTGTATTGTCCTTGTATTGCAGTGTAGTTAGCCCTAATATTGTAATTATGAAAAGGAAAATGTAGGATTTTACTGTTTTGCTGCATATTTAATGTCACAAGACCAAAGTGTTTGACAGAACTAACATGTTTTTTTTTAAAGAATAAAAGGACACAAGCCTCTAAACTTTTGAAAAAAGATTTAGCGAACGGTCAATTGTATTATTTTCTATTAAATTCTGATTTGATGTCCTATCCGAGGTACACAACTCACAGCCCCATACAGCCCAGGAGTTTAACAATTTGATTATTCAATACCGTGTGACGACAGCTTTCGACAGAGAAGAGGAGAGATTAAGTATTTTTTCGCTGTGAAACAGAAGAACTGATGAGGAAAAAGATTTTGTCACTATTTTTGCTTCGGCCTGCTCCAGGCTCCCTCCATCTGTGCAGGGACAATAAAAGAGACAAAGATGCAAGGACAGGAGGCGAGGAAAGGAACTGTGTGCTCTGAATGAACCTTTTTCTTGTATTCAAGAGGGAAGTATGGGTTGTCAACACCCCCCTCCTACACATGCTCTCATCATTGATTAACTCATAACTATGTGCCATATTTTATCTTGCAACGTGTACAAGACATCAACTTTTAATGTGACATGTGAAGCTTATGATAATGATGACGAAGTTACTATGGTTTTTCCTTCCTTTTCATTTGTGAATCTTTGTTGAACAAAAGTCAAGGCGTTAAAGTACAAGGTGTTACTCGAGTGCTGATGCTGCAGTCTGTAACAATGTGGATGTATGAATATGTATGTGAGAAATAAGAATCATTCGATCAACTGTTACAGGTACTTTATATAAAAAAACATTTACAAGTATGGTGTTCCTTTTTTTAAAGTTCAGGTCATGTCATTTAAGAGATAGATAGAGAGACAGTTCTTAGTCTGACCACAGGAGGGCAGCACTGAGCTGCAGGTGAGGCTGCTGATTCGGGGATGAAGTTTTTGAGAGCTCCTAGTCCGGGAAAAAGCCCCATAATAGGCAGGGCACAGGGCACTCTCGAGCACCATCAGCAGGCGTAGTGTTGATGTTGAGACACCACACAAGGCCGTCGAGGCTGGATATAATTCTCGCTGAGGATCTGCAATGTTATTACCAAGCGCCGCAAAGAGATGGCAGCACATGAGCGCTTCAGGGACAGTTCAAACTCATATCAGACTTCCTGTATAAATATACTCTGTAAAAGTGTATCATAGATACTGTGCTGATAGTTTTAAATGCTACAGTATGAATATATGCATCTATTATTTAAAGCCTACTCTCGATTGACTATATCTTCTAAATCCTGTAGTGAAGACACGTCTGCTACAGCGGAAATGATCTCGGAGACGCTAGATCTCACATTCTAACAGCAATTCTCACGGCTATAAAAAAAAACAAGTGGTAAATACAAGCCAAATGTTAAGGCTATAGTTTAAAAATAATTAAATCAGAAATCTGAAATATCTATTAGTTTGTTTTGTTCTTAAATATTCACATATTTCTTAAATATTCACATCTTTTAATATTCCATCCATCCATCCATTTTCAATACCGCTTATCCTCATTAGGGTCGCGGAGGCGCTGGAGCCTATCCCAGCTGACATAGGGCAAAGGCAGGGGACACCCTGGACAGGCCGCCAGTCCATCGAGGGCACATGTAGGGACATACAACCATTCACTCTCACATTCACACCTACGGGCAATTTAGAGATCAATTAACCTGCAGCATGTCTTTGGACTGTGGGAGGAAGCCGGAGAGCCCGGAGAGAACCCACGCTGCCACGGGGAGAACATGCAAACTCCACACAGAAGGACCGCTCCGACCGGGAATCGAACCCGCGGCCCTCTTGCTGTGAGGCGACAGTGCTAGCCACTACACCACCGTGCAGCCCTTTTAATATTAAATATTAATATTAATATTAATATTAAATATTAAAGATGTGCATCACACACATACAACATACCACAGTATAACCACAGCGTCAATACGCAAGAAAAAAACATTATGAAAGGAATATAAGCTGCCAGTGTGGCTGATTGAAGTGAAGCTAGAATTGAGACGTGTTCACGCTGATAGCATAAACACAGAAGAGGCAGAAACACTGCGACGTTTCCTCTTCACGTGCCGCTGTCCATGGTGCTGAATGGGCTTCAATGTCAGCCAATGGGAGCCCGCAGCCTCCACTGAGCCCCTCGGATGCAGAAAGTGGGGGCGCTGTCCGCGGTGCTGAAGCAGGCTTGATGTTAACCACAATAAAAGATCGTGTTTTTGCAAAATCATAGGGCGGAAATAGCCGGTGTAAAGATGACAGGCTGCGGGAAAATTAACAATTCTTTTCAATTTCTTCAAACACATCGTGGTTTTCAGTTCAATTCAAGATTCATTAACATATGCATGTCTGGCGGACTTTAAACATCAATGACAAGAGGAGGGCATTCAAATGCGCGTTCACGTGCCAATGTGCATCACGAACACATTTTAGGCTCACATACTGTAACATCGAGCCACATGTCTAACGTGTTTTGCCCACTTATGTCAATCTGCCACGTGAGTGTTTTTTTTGCACGGCAGAGGATCACAGAGAGAGGGTGCATCCCTCCCTCCCTCCCTCTCCGCCGCACGCGGGCTAATCGGTGCGCTTCCGCCCGAGTCGGCCAATCAGAGCGAGGTGCGCTGCAGCTTATAAACCCATCTGCTGCCGAGCCGTTTCCGTTGCGCCGTCCACCCGCTGTCCTGAATCATTGACCCCCGGCTGCATCCCTGAACTACCGCAACTGCAAAGATGGCGGCCCGGGTAAGATAGACAAATATTTATACCGTATACGTGCTGTATTTCTTCATCCAAAAATATGTAATATCTTCATATTTCTGTCCGGGAAATGGGGGGGGGGGGCAATGGCGTATAACGTCGGACGAGCGTCCCCCTTCACAATATGACCATCCTTTTCAACGCCACAGCGGGAACATGGTGTTTATTTCACGTAATGTCGCAGTCCCCCCGAACCCTGACGTTGTGTTAGGAAGAATCCTCCCCCCCCCACCCCCCCCCCCCCACCCCCTTCGTGCCCCTAGCCGCTGCCTTCTCCCTGGAAGTATCGCTGGTTCAGACCACGCTCCTGCTTGCCCTTGAGACTGCGTGCAACACGGCCACTGAGACGCGTTCACGAGACATGCATCTAAAAAAAATACAAATATAAAATAAAGGTAAAGGTTTTTTTGCGCGAGCGCTCAGAACACAAGCGAGGTGTCAAGCAGTGACGCGTTTAACGTGACGTTTTGGTCCCAAACCCCCCCAATGTTTGCTGCGATGTGGATTGTGGATTGTGTGCATGCAGTTGTCTAATATGGTATCATACTGATTAAATATAATACAGCAGTAACATGTAATGAGGGTGTGGTGCGAGCCAACATCATGCTGGTTTTCGAGGGGAGGGTGTGTGTGTGTGTGTGTGTGTGTGTGTGGAGGGGGGGATTAGAAATAAATGAGAATAAAATTACCGATAGTTCTCGAACTGTTTTTCCCGTAAAACCCCTTTGTAACAAATTTTAGAAAAATATATGCTGTCTTTGCAGCAGTCTCTCTCTAACGACTAAATAGGAAGCTGTACCGCCATGAGCTAATTAACTTAGCTTAGCATAAAGAACAGAAACCATCTATTGTGACAAAATCTGCCGATACCAGCCCCCGTTACGATGAACTCATTATTACCATTCATCCTGTACGAAAAATAACAATGTGCTTCTATGCCGAAGTGTTTCTGGGCTGGAAGCAGTAACTTCCTGCGGCCCCGAATCCCCCCTTCGCAAAATTAAGAATATTTTTGTTGTTGCTTTGAGACGTCCTTGTGCTAAGCTAACAAGTGGCTGGCTGTAGCTTCATATTTACCACTCAGATACAGGAGTGGTCTCAATCTCAGGTATTTTCAGAAACATACTATGGAGGAGGTAACCCCCCCCCCCCCCCCCCACCCACACTAATATAGACAGCATCCTGTCATTCTTGAACATGGTGCATGAGAGTAGCTTTAAATCCAGGGTGGGGCTCCTTGGTATATCTCTTGTCTGTCTCTCATTCTGTATTATTTTTGGAAGAAACCCAAACCCGTGGCAACATCGTAGTGCCGGCATCACGCAGAGTCATGATGCAAGGTGCTTGTAGTTGTAGCATTACACAGCAATATTGTGTCATTATGCTCATGGTTTTACCATAAGAGAGAGTGACCATAAATCCTGTACCTTCATGCACGAGGATATTTTACCAGGGGGTCAGTCATTCATAACCTCAAAGAGGCTCGGGCATTTTGTATCGGCCGGTTTGCTCGGTGGAAATGTGACTGCAAGGGAAACACTCGCTCTGTCAGTGAAAACTCTTTGTGTTGACGAAAGAAGCAAACATTACATGAAGCTGAAAGGAAGCGCCGATTCATGACGTGACCTCAACGGCAGCATTTTGCATAACATTCTGACACCTGACTCATATGTCAGGTTTTTTATACATGGAAATATGTCTTAAAGCAATTGCATGCGGTAAAACTAGAAAGATGGACTCAGTAGAGGGCAGGTGACCACTGCTGTATCGTGTGACCCACAACTGGCTACACCTCTGTCTAGACGTTGTAAAAAAAAACACATTATGTATAAACTCAAAAACAAGCGGTGACCTTACGCAGGAAGTCGGTTTGTTTGTGTAAATCATTTCATATTTTACCAGAAACTAAATTAAACTCGATGTACTCAGCAGTGTATGTACTGCTAGTTCCATTAGCTGTTAGCCAAGTGAGTGTGTGTGCATTTGTGAGTGTGTGAGTGTGTGAGTGTGTGAGTGTGCGTACATAGAAAAAAGAGGAGATGCGATGGTACATTCCTCCTCTTGGCCATCCAGCATGAGTCAAAAGTATCCAGTGGGGTGTTGTTCGACTCTCCTGGCTGATGACACACACACACACACACACACACACACACACACACACACACACACACACACACACACACACACACACACACACACACACACACACACACACCCAGCAGACCACGTAGACCTACTGTTGCTGGGCATACTGCAGCCTGTCAGATGGGGTCAGGACTAAACCAACAGTTCCACAGAGTGACACCATGGCTCCACAGTTTCAAAAGACATAATTTGGATAAAATAAGGCTTTCATTGTTAATATGATGTTGGTTGCCAGTTGACGAATCTCTATCGTCTCACTGTCTCATTGTAAATGTTCCCAATGCCATGTATTATAAGTAACTTTCTCCCAAATAAGCATTTCTCCTTCTTTTTGATGGAAGACAATTACATCTTTGCACAAAAATCTTCAGTTTACTTCTAACATCAACTGTATCACAGCAGGCCCGTGTCGAAGGTAAACAGCTTAGACCTAATTAGACCCTTAAGTTAATTGTGGCCATTAACCAGGTTATATGTCCATAGGGAAATAAACAGTGAGACTATATGCTTCGTGTTATGGATAGTCTCAAATCAGTACTGAGTAGGTGTTTGTTGAGCTTCAAGGAAAGCCTCAAAAAAAAGAAACAGACGCCTACATGCGTGATAGAGCAAGTGAGGGGGCTCAAAAGATGGCTGCTCTGCTGTTGTGCGTCTCTTCCTGTCTCCTCTCTAATGAAGTGAGCTCCTCTCGTTATCTCACAGTTCAGCCATCTTTTGCTGAGCAGCTATTCGTCAAGAGATGATTGTTTGTCTATTCTCCATTCCCACTTCTATTTCAGCACCCACACCCAATTCTAGAGGTCCCAGACCACATCGTCGAGGCTGTTAGAGTCCCACTGTTTTATTCTGCATCGACAAACTCATCCCTCCCTCCAAGCAGTGGAAAAGCTTTCCACAGTTTTTTTTCCAATGCTGACAAATCGGCTGTTTCGTGGACCTGCGACCTCTCTTAACAACAGCGGCAGCAGTAGCAACAATTTATCTGCCATCTTTCAGTCATTTCTATCTTTAAATTTTTTTTAACTAGCTTGCTAAATGAATACGATTCTTTCCTTTCCAGTACAAATCAACCTGAGAATCAGTCCCTCTATTCACTTGAAATCTTGCAATGCAGGCATTAACAAAAGTGTAATTAATATCAAACTATTTGTACACAGAGCTAGAGGTGTGTTTGCAAATGTTGCCATTCATCATAGATTTTCTCTTGACATTCATATGATTTATTAGCAAAAGTGAACAAACCCCCACTTGGAACTCACATGAAAAGGATTTTGTAACTTCAAAATGTGTTTTCGACCGCCAGCAAATATCACTCCAACCGAGCTGCTGCGATCGACTATTTTAAAAGCTGGAAGATAATGTTAGCTAGCTAACTTCTCCATATCTTCTGGGAAGCCCATTTAAAAAAAAAAGTTTGTGATCAACGCTGAGCTTCACTGAGACAGATGTTATTTGACGATAACTAGACTACATTTGTTTACATAAACCTCAAGTGTCTCGACTAACTATCAATCCATTGACATATCAGGACTAATTCGACTTACGACATACAACATAGGTTTTCCTGTTAAAACTACGAGCTAGATTGTTTTACCAGCTCAAGGCCCACAGTGTCGCCTACTACCTTTATTATGTAATTAACTCGTGAACAAAATGAAGTTCAATATCAATCAATGAAGAGCTTTGTGTCCACTTACATGATATCTTTGGTCCTTCATTCTTTGCTGACGATCTAACGTTGCTACAAATCCAAAATGTTGTCCCTCTGTTTTGCAGTTTATTGTCCAGTCAGATTCGTATTGAATGTTTTCTTATCAATAAGGTCAAAACACTTATGTACATGCCGTCAAATGAAAAATATGTAACAGGAGCAGGCTCATTTTGAGTGTTTATGCGTGTGGACATGTAGTGCCGTGCATGCGCCACCTTTATAAAAAACACATATATCTTCTGTACATAAATGTTGTGCTCTTGTGCATATCGAGGAATTGCGTGTTTAGTATGCAAGTGTACGTGTGTAGGAATGTTTGTGTGTGAGTGTATGTGTGCTTGAGAGGGATAGTAATGGTTAATCCCCGGCTGTCTCGGCGCTGGGCCTTCCTCTGTGAGCCCTGAGCTGTAGCTATATTTAGAGAGGCACTCTGCTGTGGGGCAGCCATCACAACACACCGGCAAATACACTGATACACACTGTACACACACTGTGTTTCTGGGAGTGTCTGCATGCATGTGTGTGTGTTTGTTTGTGTCAGTATTCTACAAACCCTGTATATGGATGTGTCAGTGTAAACCGCTTTTATGATTGTGTTTGGATTGTGTGATTCAAAGTTGTGGGTGCGAGTTCGCCGGTCCCTGTTGAGTACCTCACTGCTGGTGTTTTGAATTGTACATCTCTACATGACAACTTTGCTTTACATGTCCCATTTTTGTATGCTTTACAATGCTTATAATGGCATACGTTTCTTCAAATGTTTTAATCAAATTAGCTTTGTTGAAGAGCCCCCGAAAAATCAGACACTCAACAGACACAAATTAAATCTGGCAGGGAAGCACCATCACTGCCTTTTGGAAGATGACCTCATAAACCTTCCTGATTTATTACCGTCTACAACAGAAGACTGCCAAGGAATTACTGATTTATTTAAATTGGAAAATGAGTTGCCTCTCATAAGCAGCTCATTCATTTCATAATGTGCAGGTATCGAACGCGTGTCTGTGCCAAGCAGGAACGAATCTTGGGCTTCCGAGTTGATTTGTGATGTTTTCTACCTTTGGCTTTTCATGATCTATTGTATGAAACATGAACCAGCTATTATCACATTGAGTGCTCCAGGCCTTTAAACCTTGTTTGTGCTTCATGCGCAGTGTTTATACATGAAAAACCAAAGCACAACTTAAAGTTAAGAAAGCACACAGCACTGACTCCATCAACAGCTTAGTTTGGCTCATGTTTCATTCATTTGGATGGAAAAGTCAAACTGCAACGCTTTCAGATTGAATTGCCATCGCTTAGATGCAACACATTGGTTTTGACATTGATTTCTCCTGTGGCGAGATCACAAAGCCAAACTGAGACGAGAGGTTGAGAGGTTTTAGCTCAGCTACTCTCAACCGCTGGGCCCACTGCTGGTCCATCTATGGGAAGGTCACTATTCATATTTGTGAATAAATATTAATTAGTGCTGATTTATTTAATTGAGAGGCCAGATATCAGGCCATGTTTTCAAATGGAAGAGAGGGTTAGAAATGTGACCACCAACTCCCATTCCACATCCAGAGATTGCTTTGTGTATCCAAAAGAACATACTGGTGAAAGGTAGGTTCTGCTGACAATATATATATATATATATATATATATATATATATATATATATATATATATATAATAGTCTATATTTTCAAGCGCTGGTGACATGAACAGTTTCATAATAGCAGAAAATACGAACTGATAACGTCTTCAGGATTCATTTTGCAGTCCAGCTCAACAGGGGATGACAGATGTGTTGTGTCGCTTAAACCCTCGGCTGAGATACAGCCATCGATTGCCAGTGCAGCATCTGACTTGATACCCCCCCCCCTCCCCCCGAGGCACAGCAGGATGAATAATTTAATGGCATGCTTAGAATATTTAGAGCGAGCGAGGGGAGGCGCAGGGAGTTACCGTTTCTTTATCCGGACACTCTACACAGACCGCACTGACAAAACACCTTTGGATTAATTTACTGAAAAAATAGGAGACCATTCCAGAGATTTGTCACAGGCTCAGGGGGAGGGAGACAAAAAGGGACATGCTCTTTTCATTTCTCTTGCCCTTAAAAATAGGAGAGATCAATTCAACTCAGGGTTTTAAAACTATTTTTTTTTGCTGCTGATAATGACGTTTCCTAAAATGAACGCATTAAGTCATTAGGGGGCGACATCAAAACAGAAAGCCCTGGGACAGATTATTTTTCGAGATTATGCTTTTGGAGCAGGAAATAATGAGTAACACAGTAAATAGTCAGCAGCGACTCAAACAGATGTTCTCATGCATGTAGACACAGTCTAAAGTTGTATTGTCTCCAAGTAGATCAAACAAAGAGACTGTTGAAGCCTTTTTATGATCTCTAATGCACACTTTCCCCAAAAGTTGAGAGCCTATTGTAAATATTTTGGAAACAGAGAGACAGGCGGAAGATGGAAAAACAGATGGAAGGAACGAAGGAAGGACCATCTTAATGTCAAGACATCCTGGGAATGCACCAGCAATTCATTCAACATCTACACTTCTGATCGCTTGCAAAATGTTCTGCTGCTAAATGTTCTTCTGGCTGTTATATATTGTTTGTAGTACTTCAAATATAAACTGTGAAGTGTAAAAGAAAATAATAGCAGAGACTATTTCTTGTGCTTGGCCGGAACAAGTTGCCAGGCAACCAGTGGAAACTCCAGAAGCTACCGGACCAGAGCTGTAACCTGATCATTAGCGAGCTTTTAGAGATGCTAGCTGCCTAGGCTAAACGTGTTTATGCTAAGCTAAGCTAAGCTAATCAATTGGTCGCTCTAGCTACATATTAACCGCAAAGTATCAATCGTCTCGTCTGTCTCTCTCCGAGAAAGTGAATAAAAGTATTTCCTAAAATGTCTTACTATTCATTTAATGTAGTCATAATATGCTTTCGTAACTTATTTTATGAATTATATAAGCTGTATGATTTTATTTAAAGTCAATCCCTACCATGCTTTCACAATACGCAGGTGCAAAGAGATACAGTACGCTGAATTAAACATGAGCTTTTATTGATTTCTCCGTTCCTCAGAACTTTAATTAAAGAGCTTCCTTGAGGCGAAGGTAGACACACCTCCACTCGGAAAATGGAGCAGGAAGTCAAACAGGGAATTCCTGCAGAACAACTGATGTTAACATGACTACCTGTTAAAAACTTTAAAAAATGTATTTGCTTCTGACACTGTTCCACTACATGTGATTTCTTGTCTGTTTGAGCATGCCGACTAATGCAAACTGACCCCGTCCTAAGCGCCCTAACAATTCAACGATACTCAAAGCAATAACAGGACTAGCACTGGTGTAAATCACTGCCAATCTCACTCCATGATGGAAGTCAATCACAAATGATGGATTTTCAAATGTAATCAACCTGATTGCCGGATATTTTTTATTTATTATGGAGGCAAATTTCCATAAAGGCATATCACCGTAAAGGTTCCCATTCCCAGTACATGGTCACATTGATGACACTTTCCCCTCTCAACCATTGACAGTTCACCCATCGGGTCTCTATTATCCATGCCTCGTCCCACAATAAGACAGCTGTCACTTTGTCTCTATTGTGGGGAAGAGATACAAGCTCATGATAAACATAACAGTGTATGTTTGGCATGGCACCCGCATCATCCGACCGCTACAAGAATTGGGGTGGCATTTAATTCATTCGGCAAAAAAGTGACAGAAACAAAAATAATTGTTTTCTGGTTGAAAAAAGAAAGAAAGAAAAAGGTTTTTGAATCCAAACCAACCCCAACTCTGGTCTGCATGCGCTTGACACCATCGCTGGTGATCTCCATTATGGTGAGTGTGGCTTGCATGAGAGAACCCAGACATCTGAATGAAAGTTGGATATGCACCTCAGCCCCAGCTTGCTGCTCTAAAGCCCCCCCCCCCCCCCCCCCTCCCCCCCCTCGTCTCAAATACTGTCTTCTGTCCTCCCTCTCTGCTTGCCCACGCTGGTGCCCACAAGGTCGTAATATTTTTCAAGGTATGTATGGATACACATCAGTTACATTTGTGTTTGTATAGCGGACGCTGCAGGCTGAAATCCATAGGCAACGATGCACATTGCAACACCCCTGGAATGTCTGGCACTATTGCAATGCAGTGAGCTGGTGTCATGTGCTGACTGAATGTAAATGCTAACTAATTAGCATCCATTAATCAACTCCCCCGTCTATCTCGTCATCTCTCACGGAAACGCTTCGTCTCTGAAGCCCCGAACAAAATGGATTTGTTCATTTAAGAGCTCCCGTTTTGGTTCAGGAGGCACGAAGTCTGAATACTGAATACATACATACATACCCAGGGAGGTAGATTGGGC
This sequence comes from Cyclopterus lumpus, assembly GCF_009769545.1. Lineage (NCBI taxonomy): Eukaryota > Metazoa > Chordata > Actinopteri > Perciformes > Cyclopteridae > Cyclopterus > Cyclopterus lumpus. The sequence goes on from NC_046973.1 coordinate 13,024,451, forward strand.
TTATAGCGCATTAGTCGTGTTTTGCTAGCATCTAAGAATCTTAAATGTGAAATGAAGGTGTATATTGTAGAGATTTGGTCATTATGCAGTGGAAAGAAACAAAGCAATTGAACTTATTTAATCCCTAACCTTACTTCCTGTTTGCTTGGTTGTCTGTAAAACTGTACGCTGTCGCAAAGACAAAAGACAGAAGCTGCATCGAGGACGTCGCAACAGTTTCAATGGATTCCAGTGATGAAAGAAACAAACCTGACTCCCTCCCAACTCGTCAAATAATGTGTAAAGCTGTGGAGCTCCACGAATCCCTCCACAGTCAGTTAGTGGCCGTTATGACGAGGGTAAAGGAGGAAGTCAGGTGACCTAGTGCACAACGAGGAGGTTGGGTTGGAAGACAGACGTGATTTCACTTTCAGTCTATTTCATTATCTCATTATCTAGTTGCCTCAGGTTTTAAATAAACCGTGTTATGATACTTTGTTTTCTAGGGTAGCCTAGATGGGACACAGTTTACAGATAACCATGGCAATCGTGTGTTTGTATTCCAAGTATTTCATTTTACCGTTGTTCTTAACTGCCCTCTATGTCATCCTTATTGATTTTTGTGCCAAATTGCCGTCCCCGCTGAAAGCAACATTTCACATCTCCATTACAACAACATGTTTTCCATTATGTATCACATTTATATCGCGTTCCACAGGGTAATTGTTTTTTAATGTATGGCTCCTCCTTTTTAACAGAGAATGGGTTGGCTTGATGGTCTATGATAATATTTGAGATAATTGCAAATTAATTTCAATCATCATACTAAATAGGCAACGTTTTAATTTGTTGGGGTTTATTTATTTATTTTTATGGGACTGATGTTAACAGCAGCAATGTAAATAAATATACTCTAAATATTCCAGGGTTAGCTCGACAGATAATTAAGACCCGCAGTCCCAAGACAACCAGTACGTTAACCAACACATTTATGAGGTGATGATTGGTCAATAATGTGTTTACAGCTTGTTCCTCTGTTTCGTGTGTGGCCACAAGAAAAGAAAAGAAAAAATTAGTTTACCTTAGATGATACATTATTGACAAGTTATTATACTATGGTGGACATTGAATTCACATCTTAAAACTCAGTCAAAACTATTTTTACAAGAGGTATATATTTTTTTAATCCTCTTCGGATTAAAATCCAGAACGAAATGACATTTATTATGAGTGAAAGACCCCTTAAAGACTTTGGATCATACTACGGGGAGCAGCTGATGTGGGCACCGTGCCAGCATTCTAGTGATAGTCTCTGATTGTCTCTGTTCTCTCCTCTATATCTACTGTCTTCTCATTTCACTATGTATAAATACACAGTTAGTATATATATAGTATTTTGTACACTAACATATATACAGTCCAGAAACCACCACATTTAACGTATACCTCGTGGTTTTCAGAAACGTACAATGCCAACATGTCTTCTGGTTGCTTTTACACGTGATTGATTATTGATGACAATGTATCTGTCAACAACAAGTAATGAACTTAAAATCTAGTTTTCCACTTTGTTTCATTTTATACACCAGGTGGCTGTAAAATAGATACAGCCTGAGCACTTATCAGTGTTTTAGTCAACAGTACGGTCATCATTTGTGTATTTTTTTTTATTAGCCAAGTAGGATTACACCTACAAGGATTTGAGATTATGAATGGATTTGGTAGAAATCTACGAGGGGGCATTTGACAAATAATTGGTTGGTAACCAGATTTTATTTTTATGTGGATCTGGAATTCCTTCTGTGAAACAGCCTTCGTTGTCTATATGGCTTCCCTCCTAATGAGGAAGCCTCACAATACAGCTTTCTGTGCTATTTTTGTGCAGAGGCTGCAGATGTGCAAGTTGCAGAATGCTCTGACTAAGATGGATATTTGTTTAGATGCAGCTTTATGGATTGACACATACAGTTCACGCTCAAAGAAAGATAGGGAAAGTTGGTACCCTCACAGCTGTACGTTTTTAATCAATATGTTTATAATACCAATGTATACATGTGACAATACATAGCGATGAACCTACAAAGCATTATCCCATTAATCTGCAGCTCTCCCTCGGCCTTACGGAGAGTTTCAGCTCATTGTTTATCTGATTTTATCTGTTTTGTCACTCTCCCCTTTCAAGAGGTTATGAGTGAAAAAGCTGCTGCATGCTTCCTGCTCAATAAACCGCTGACAGACACACTTAACTTAAGATAAAAGAAACTGATACTTCCTGCAGGACTGGGTGGAGACCAAAAACAGCTAAAAGAGGGAATATTGGACTTAAAATGCCCAAGGAAAGCTGAATAATAAACATTTTGACTTTCTATCAATCAATCATTTTCATAAACAGGATTTAACTCATTCGGTATTTCGAAAGCAGATGCCAAATCCTTTGTCTTGAAGCTGCCTTTTTTCCTTTTTATGTTATTGTTAGCCACTTTCAAAGCCCCTAAAACAGCAACAGACCTCTGGACACAGACTTTTACATTTTAGTCCCATTTGACTATCATTAGATTATTGTTAATAATCATTATTTTCCTTTGTCTGTCTGGATTCAAATGCATTTTGTATTTTTTATTCGTGCAAAAAAACGGGCGTTATGTTGCTCTCATAAGGAGTAACCTTTGCCGCCTTGCAACGATTAAAGCCCGATGTATGGTCTGAGGCGCTGTCTGATTGCTTAATGCAGTGACCATGGTTACCACTTGCAGCGATGTGCATTGGAATGTCTCTCTCTGCTGAACCTTGCAGCAGATTTTTTTATGAACCTTTCTTATTGAGCTGCAGAGACCGTTGTGCTGCCGAGGCTTTTCAATTCATACCGAAATGAGAACATGGCAGTGTGTCCTTGTATTCGACCTTCATCTTACTGAACCTGTACAATACTTGAGACTCCTAAAAGATAAGGAAGTACAGTCTCAAGTGGAAAGCCATGGGCATAAGGCAAATCAAGTGGTGAATCAATAGGTTGTATTATATGACCTGGATCCCCATCCTACTTAAATACATCTACAGAAGTATGATGAGCAAAATATCCTTAAAGCATCAAAAGTAAAAGTATTCATTCAAACTGCAGAAAACAACCTCCCTATACTTTCAGGTGTCCAGAGGAATTACTTCAAATGAATGCTCTGTAACTGGATGCCTAAATAAGCAACTGTTTGCCAGCACATTCATCTCATCAACTTGAAAGGTGCATGATATGTCCGCCTTGTGTTTCCGCTGCCTCTATGTGGACAAAAATATAGTTATGCAGGGTTATGTTGCTTTTTTAGTTATGCGACTGGAATATATGTAGTAACTGCGGCTGTCAAATAAATCTAGCGGGGTACAAGAGTTCCCTCTGAAATGCAGTGAAGTAGAAGTATGAAGTAGTATAAAATATATAAATAGTTACGTAAAATACAAGTGCTTGAAAATTATACGTCAATAAAGCACTTGTTATCTCAGCCTTTAACATCTGGAACGGAGTTATGTCATGTGATATTAATATACACTGTAAAACGTCATGCAGGATTTTAGTGGAATCAACATTGTTGTTATTACCATAAGATACATTTGTTAATTCAACTTTTTATCATGTTTTCTTATAAACATGAGTTCTTCTGACTTTGACTTGGTATGATGAGTGTAATGAGTTGTGCTGCTGAGAGTTCACTCAACTCATTCATTTAAGTGTCTAAAGAAACATCATCAGCATATTAGCAGACTTCCCAGCATGCATTCTTTTTTAAAGAAAAAAGTCTCCAGAGATCCCTCTTTTTTGTAGTTTCAAGATAAATATGAGGTGAACTTGCTGTATGTTTCTAATACAAGTTGAATTAAATCATGGTTGTTTGATAATATTAATAATAATAATAATAAAAACAATGTGCACCCGAATGAAGGGTGAAATTGAATAGCTACAACATTCTGTCTCCATCATATCATAGGTCAGACTGTTAAAAAACCTGCACATAGCACAAACTTTGCAGTAAATTGTTAATGCAGAGAGTGAATATTGTTGTTAATTGTAAGAAACAACACTCATAAGGATCGCGTTTCTTACCAGGCAGAATATATAACTCTCATCCCCATACTGCTCTCAAATGTTCAAATAACATTTCACTTAAGATGAAACTAAATAAAAACTACTGATCCTTCCAACCGCTTTGTGTCAATATCTTTTTTTAATGTTTGCTCTTCGTCTCCTCCACCCCTCCTCCCCCTCCTCCTCCTCTTTCTCTTCGCAGACCATGCAAGCGGCGCGATGCCCGACCGATGAGCTGTCGCTGAGTAATTGTGCCGTGGTGAACGAGAAGGATCTGCAGTCAGGACAGTGAGTAATATCATTATGGCCGATTCATCCGTGCCTTTGTCAACACCGGCCTACGCACCGGGGCATCTCCCACCACCCCACCCCCTCACCTTATCTTTCATCCAGAAGGTCACGGTCATCAATCTGATACGAGGCTGCCGGATATGCAGCGTGTGATCATCGTGATTATTTCGCTGGATATTGTAATAATGATAACCAGAGGTGCGATAATGAAACCTCTAAATTAAGGTGCAAACAGTTTGCGCATCCCCCCCTTTTTCAGTGTTTGCATTATTTTGTTCCTATCAGGACATTTTGTGCAACTGGGAAAAAAAAGCCTTTCCACTTGTCTTTGCATGACAAACACGCCAGAGGTCATCGTGTTTCTGCTGCACTTTATCTTTTAGTGTGTTGAAGCAAGGAAGGTCGCTATAGTAAAAAGTAATGTAGACGAACAACAGCTGGGTTTTCATGCTCATTGTTACGTAAATATGAAAAGAATAACACAAAGAATAAAGACGATCGTGCCACCAGATACTATTGGTAATATACATTTGCACACATTAGTATGCCGACCTGTTAGCATTTTAAGAATTAGATGTAAACTATTGATTATCCAAACGAATAAAAGCAAACATACTTGTTTTCAAGTGGGAGCCTCACGACAGATCCTTAAAATAAATGTGTTATCCGGCTTTGTCCTACATTTTACTGCCATGGCAACGGCTGTCTTGTTTTTATCATTCATTGCCACCAAGCAGCAATGTTGTTGCCACCAGTAGGACACTGTGCGTGATGATTTCAGTCGAGAATAACCTCTTTTTTTCTTCAGGTTGAACACTGTTGTCATTATTGTAAATATCTGGTCATGAGCATATGCAGATATTCATAGTAATATTTAAGACGTTTCTCTCGTAGCCTAGTAACAAGGTAATACTTTGAAATGAAGGTGTTAAATACCCACTGCAATGATGTCATGCAACGCGCTCCTCCAGAAAGATGTTTTTACTCAAACTCTGACTCGTAACAAACTGTCTAGATGAGACATGTATGTGAAGGTGCCTTATGTGAGAAGAAAGCAGTGATATCCTAACAACCGTCGCAGACTACGTCAAAGATGCCAATTAAATGGTTGTGCGTGGTCTCTACACACACACACTGATATGTTGGTGGCTTTCTTTCCTCACCTCCAGAGAGGTGATCAGTATTGTGTTGTCTATTATGAGTTACACAATATTGTCATCCCAGAGTACGCCATTCCATCAATAGTTGGGAGAGACCAACCCAGAGCATAAAGGAGACTGGATAGTGGACTCATATTTGTCAGCTGGCCAGAAACAAAACTCTAAATACATGCTAATGTAGCTTTAGGTCTGCTGGATGTATACAAAGCAATAGTTTGCAAAGATGTAAAGCATGTCATGGCCCAAGAATAATCTGCTTTAATAATCGACACAGCTACTATACCATTAACATACCAAAGAAAGGAACAATAGAAACAGGGGAGTGAAGGTGAACTTGAGGTTAAACCATAACAATGGAGTGGAAAAGAACATATCAGACCATCAGGTCCAATAATTGGTTTTAAGATGAGGGAGCAGTGTTACATTGCATATAGCAGTTGCATCGATGACAGTCCTGTGCAAAGCAAACATTTTTTTTATAATGAAACGTGTAATAACCAGCGTCCGTCTGTCTCCTCTCTCTGCAGACATGTGACGGTGAAGACCACACCCAACCACAAGTTTGTGTTCACAGTGACAACCCACCACACTGTGGCACCCGGGAGCATCGCCTTCAGCCTGCCACAGGTATACACAGACAGACACACACACACACACACACAGACACACATGCACACACACACACACACACACACACACACACACACACACACACACACATTAGCCTGCTGTTTGTCGTCTTTCATTATCTCTGTCTTTTTCTCTCTTGTAGAGGAAATGGGCCGGCCTCTCCATCGGCCAGGAAGTGGAAGGTACGACATTCTCGACATTCTCTCTTTGATTGCTGCAAAATGCTACTAACAGAACGTAACAGACGTTCGTAAGACGTCTTGCCATCATTGACATTAGCATTGACATTAGCGACCTCCATAGTTATTTAATTTCTGAAACAATGGGTCCAAGGTCGCCGTCTGAAATGACAACTGAAATTTCATCAACTGCCGCTAGCTAGCTTATTATTATTGTTTCCAGCTTACTGCTTAAAACAGCTTAAAACAAGAACCCTGTAATAATAAATAAGTACGCACTTACTTGGCTACAGACATCCAATGAAGAGCAGGACAGAGCTGCTAACATCAGCTTTCCACACGGTTGGGGAAATATTACGTCTATATAATATTAGCGATGTGCTAAACTCTGGCTTTTAATAAAGCAACATGCTAGGTAGCTACTGCAGGCAGCAAGCTAGGTCGCTGGATATGCTAACGTTTGCGTTATTATTCCGTTCCTTGCGCATTTTCTGTTTTTAGTTTTGAAAAGGCCAAAAGATAAACTCCAAACAGTCTCCTACTCTAATATGTAATCTAATGTGTGCTAATCTATACAAAATGTTATATTTATTTATATGCGTTCAATTCATCTGTCCCCCCAGTGGCCAACTACAACTTTGACAAGTCCAAGCAGTGCATTGGCGCCATGACAATCGAAATTGACTTCCTGCAGAAGAAGAGTACAGACTCCTCCCCCTACGACTCAGACAGGATGGCCGCCGAGTTTATCCAACAGTTCAACAACCAGGGCTTCTCTGTTACCCAGCAGGTAAATATCCCAGACACACACTGGTTTGGCTTTGCTCTTTGCAGTCCAGTGTTGCTCCGTAGGTTGTTTGATCATCCTCTTGCTCTTCTCCGTCTCTCAGTTTGTGTTTAGTTTCTGCGACAAGCTGTTTGGCTTGATGGTGAAAGATATCGAGGCCATGGATGCCAGCATCCTCAGAGGAGAACCGGCTTCTGGAAAGAAACAGAAGGTACACGGCCAGCATGCAGAACCTGAGGTTTATTTGGTTTGACATTAATCATCATGACCAGTGAAAGGAACAGATCAAAGCGTCACCATTCACATGCCTTTTTATTTTTTATTAGACTTTTGTTGAAATAGGTTATCCGCCCCGTACTGCTCAGAAAGTGTGTTTGTGTTATTATGACCTTATTTTTTTCTGAAAAGAACATAGAGGGACACCTAATCGTTTCCCAAGCATATCTTTCTTTCCCAATGAAAACATAACTCCGTTACTTCTAAACTGGACAAAAATGGCCCTCAATAATTAAACTCCAGGTGTTTACCTAAAGCTCAAAATTGAATTGCTTATGAGTAATAAAATGGTGCGGATATATATCGCCTGGGAGTCATGGCAGTAGAAGCATGACAGTGATTTATTGCGTTACACATTATTATAGCTATGCACATTAATTTGGAGGACAAAAAGCAGTCACAAGCAAAAATGCACACGTTCAGAGAAAATGTTCTTCCAAATTCAGAAATGCTTCAAATACCTCAACATATAAAAAGAGAAAACTCAAACAGCGGGAGACAGGCGTTCAGAGTTGGTGTAAAATAGAAAAATAATCAGGAGTGATTTGCTTCAATGAATGGAGACCGATTGTAACTCTTGTGTTTTCTCGGGCAGATCGACATCGGACTGATGGTGGGCAACAGCCAGGTGATTTTTGAGAAGGCGGAAAGTTCATGCCTCACACTAGTTGGTAAGTTCCTTATTTTACCAAAATGGGATCGACCTCAGGATCCGGAATCTAAGATAAAGACAAAATCACAAAAATCAAAGCGGGAACTATTGTCAGCGGTGGGTTTTCTTGGCATCATTTGTCAATCGTAAGATGACGTTTTCAATATATTTCAATGTCCATGGTTAACCCAGGGTGCCGCATAAACAATACAAAAAAAAGGGGTGTGGAGCCATCATGCAACAGTCCCATATCTATTTCCTCTACTGGGCAGCAGTAAGAACTCTGCAGTATTCTCTTACGGATGCGTCAGCCTCCACAAAGTCTGCGAAAAAATAAAAGAAGAATTATAGACCAAGTTTTTTTTTTTTTTTCTTTATTTAGCTACAGAAATACTATTTTCCTTCCCATATGACAACAATCCCAAGACAATTTGGACAAATATCTTGGAGTCACTGTCTTTAAAAACATGTATCTGTGAGTTGCCCTCTGTCTTTTACCAGGTAAGGCAAAGACCAAGGAGGCTCGACAGTCGATCATCAACCCAGAATGGAACTTTGAGAAGATGGGAATCGGAGGTCTGGACAAGGAGTTCTCCGACATTTTCCGCAGAGCCTTTGCTTCCCGAGTCTTCCCTCCAGACATTGTGGAGCAAATGGGTGAGAACGCCTCTCTGTCTTCCCTCTGGTTGACTTTTCATCTACTTATTTCTGAGAATCTACTGCACGTCCGCCATCCTTTTACTGGCTTATTACGAGACTATTGTCACCATGTCTCTTTTATTCTCTGGTATTTATGAGGTTGTAACTTTCTCTGGCCTCATATGACATATAGTGTATGTAATTCAGGAACTTTCGTTCGCTATTTCGATTTATCTGTAAATTTATCTGTAAAAAATTGTCGAACCAACAAGAATGAAACAACAGAGGCTGGTGATCTCAAAGATTATCAATGTTTTTTTCTCATAAATGTACGACATATTGTACCCTCCCCAGGCTAAGTTCTATTTTATTTTTCTTCCCTACAATGGCCCCAATATGTCTTCATAGAAGGGTATTATTGTAAAAGTATATATTTAAATGTTTCTTTCCTTGTCATTTGGTTTGCATAACCAAACTTTGCTACTTGTTGTAAACTGCATATTCCCAGCGGTAGCAAAATCTAATATACGTTAACACAATGGAGGAAACTCACAGCGTCTTGTTTTCCCTTCATACACACACACATAGAGCGACACACACACAGACAGTAACTATTCCTTGATTGTATGATTTATTTTATTAACCTGGTTTCTTCTCATTCCGGCTCTTCAACATTAATAAATCTGTATCCTCTCCTCTATATGCTTTTTCCTCTGCCTTCATGTATTTCTTACATCTTAATCTCCTTTCTGATTCTTCTTGCACGTTTTACTCCCCACCATCTTCTCCCCCACCTCCCCCCCTCTCTCTTCCCTTCTCTCCCCCTCCCAGGGTGTAAGCACGTGAAGGGCATCATGCTGTTTGGTCCCCCTGGTTGTGGTAAGACACTGATGGCCAGGCAGATTGGCAAGATGCTCAACGCCCGCGAGCCGAAGGTCGTCAACGGCCCCGAGATCCTCAACAAGTACGTGGGAGAGTCTGAGGCCAACATCCGCAAGCTGTTCGCCGACGCAGAGGAAGAGCAGAAGAGGGTGAGGGGAGACTCTCAATGTGCTTCTTTGTTGTGTTCAAGTAAATAAAAAACTAACTCAACTTGTCTGCAGCTGGGAGCCAACAGCGGCCTCCACATCATCATCTTTGATGAGCTGGATGCCATCTGCAAGCAGAGAGGCACGGGCGCCAGCAGCACGGGCGTGCACGACACCGTGGTCAACCAGCTGCTGTCCAAGATTGACGGCGTGGAGCAACTTAACAACATCCTGGTCATCGGTCAGTAGCATCAGAGGGAACTGATCCCCCCCATTTATCCCCCTCGCTAGCTGTACAATATATTCTACGGATCGGTGACACGCACACACACACACACACACACACACACACACACACACACACACACACACACACACACACATTAAAAGCACACACTTGTGACCCATGCATGAGCATGCCAGAGCCCTGCTGGAAAAGGTGACGGTTCTTTGAAACGGGTCCCAGATTGTAAACGGGTCCCAGATTGTAAACCTCGCAGTGATATTTATGAACAATATCAGTTCGAGATGACATGTTATGACGATACAAATGCTGTCTTACAGCACAGCTCAGCTGTCACCTTTAAAGAACCCCTCTGCCTTCTCTCAATCTCTGTCTCTCCAGGTATGACCAACAGGCCTGACCTGATAGACGATGCCCTGATGAGGCCTGGCAGGTTCGAGGTCAAGATGGAAATTAGTGAGTACTACGGGACCTCCCTCTCTTTCTCTCTGTCTTGATCCGCTCGCCCCATTTCTGATACGAACAACTCAGCTTGAGACACTAACTTAACCTTTTAAGCCACGAGCCATTTTCTAGGTTTCTGCTCGAAATAACATACCCAAACTAAAAAGGGTGTATCTCTGCAACCACAAAGGCTATTTAAATAATGTTGGTGTTATAATAAAGGAAAACCATGTGTGCTTTAGTTCAGATGTGTGAATATTATTATGTGTTACTGGTTCTACGATATAAAATACATCGATGGATACAGCTTTTATGTGTAAATAACAAGTGAGTAAATGAGACCAGAAAACATCACTAGTCGGCCTCTACGGCGTTGCTGTGTCATGTGTCCACGGGCGGGGTGTTTGTCAGCTTTTTACTTCGGCAGATTGCATTCACGCTTCAAAAATAATGAAAGTGGTGTTCATTTGTGTAAAGATTATCTTGCTGAACAGTTTGCCACAGAGCTGATTTTCTGCAATAATTTAAAATGCAATGGAAAAATCTGACTGGCTTTTTGTCGACGGGACTAGTGCAGTCGTCATCCCTGCAGCACTCTGTATGCTTTTTTAATCACATCATGCCAATTAAGCAGCATGAAGTGTAAATGAATACAGTATGTGAATAGAGACCTCCATGTGAAGGCCATTTCACATTTTTATTGCCTCCTCGGCTCTTTCCCATCCTTCCTCCCTCCTTTCCTCGCTTCTTCCATTCTTTCATATCAACTCTGCCTCATCCCTCTCTCCCAATGACCTCTCGGCTCCTCTTTCCTTTCCATTCCCGTGTCCATCTTGTCCTCGCGACACCCTTCTCCTCCTCGTCCTCTCCCCTCCAGGTCTGCCGGATGAGAAGGGGCGTGTCCAGATCCTGACCATCCACACCAACAAGATGCGAGGCTACAACCTGCTCGCCCCCGATGTCGACATCAAGGAGCTGGCGGCCGACACCAAGAACTACAGCGGCGCGGAGCTGGAGGGGCTCGTCAGGGCCGCTCAGTCCACGGCCATGAACCGGCACATCAAGGTCTCTCTGCGCTTTTCCAATACTCAAAGCTTGCATTAGGGTTTGGTTGGAATGCCGTCGCATTTAGATCTCAAGATTGAAATGTGAAGAAAAAAAAGCGAATAAAATAATGTTGAAAGTCAAAGTAAGTAATTTGCAGTTATTGTAATAACAGTTGGCACAGCCAAATAGCGGTTTGCAGAAAGTAAACGTTGTAAAATTTGTCGTGCAAAGCATGGTGGGAACCGGGTCTGGTAAATACTTGAACACATATTAATCCCATTCCAAAAAGCAAAAGCCATGGAAATTAAATTCTTGTTTGACTTTGGGAATAGTAATTTAGACAAAGTTATCTCAAATTAAGGACTATTTACTCGCTTTTTATCTGGAGCTTTCGCCCAGTTCACCCGGCTCAGTTCTCATAACGTGACCAAATCCACTGAATTAACCCAGATGAAGTCCTAAATAAACAGACCTTGATTTAAAAAGCTTGAGTTAAAACGGTTAGGAAACTGAACTTTATAAAACCAGTGGGGGTCCCTTTGAACCTGACGCTGTTTTGATGCGTTTGCATTCTTCTCCAGGCCACATCTACGGTGGAAGTGGACATGGAGAAGGCCGAGAAGCTGCAGGTCACCAGAAGCGACTTCATGGGATCTCTCGACAACGACATAAAACCTGTACGTACCGGATCGTCTTACCGTTCATGTCCCTGACTGCAGAACACGGTTGAATGCTGTAACGTGTAAAAGGAGAACGCAGTTCCTGACACTGTTTTCTATCCAGGCGTTTGGTACGAACCAGGAGGACTACTCCAACTACATCATGAACGGCATCATCAAATGGGGCGACCCTGTCACTCGTGTCCTTGGTGACGGAGAGCTGCTGGTGCAGCAGACCAAGAACAGTGATCGCACACCACTGGTGGCTGTGCTACTGGAGGGTAGGAATCCTCACACACAGAGAAACTGGGCAAGAATACTTTCATGCACTATTATTCCAATCAAAGTTACATCAACTTGTTTTTATAGTTTTGCCAAAATTGCTGATAATGTCTGATAAATCCAATGAACTGAGTTCTGGTGGTGTACAATCATCCAGACCAGTGAGATCAATGCAAATATTTACACCGTTCAAATAGAGAACATTTGCAATTATGATTTATTTCAAGGCACCGTATTTACGATAAATGTGGTTATTGTGACCTCCCGTTTTAGACATGAACCATTTCAAAAGGTTTGTCTCTGAGTCGGACCCAAATCAAACACAGAAAGTAGCCGCCCACAGTACAAAGTTAGCACAACCCATAGAGGCTACACACACACACACACACACACACACACACACACACACACACATACACACACACACACACACACACGCACACACACACACACACAGTAAATTGTACACATCCTCTGCTCTCCCCACACACAAGGCCCGCCCCACAGTGGAAAGACGGCCTTGGCAGCTCAGATTGCAGAGGACTCGGAGTTCCCCTTCATTAAGATCTGCTCTCCAGACAAGATGATTGGACATTCGGAAATCTCCAAGTGCCAAGCTATCAAAAAGGTGAGCGCCGCAGAGGGTCAGCGAACAATGAGACTTTGTGTTTAGACAATAGCTTATGGAACTATTCTACCTGCCGGTGTTTCCTTTGTCCATTTCCTCAACCTTTTGCCCCCCCCTTCCCGTTTCAGGTCTTCGATGACGCCTATAAGTCACAGCTCAGCTGCGTAGTGGTGGATGACATTGAGCGTCTGCTTGACTACGTCCCCATCGGGCCTCGTTTCTCCAACCTGGTGCTTCAGGCTCTGCTGGTGCTGCTGAAGAAAACTCCACCAAAGGTTCATCTGGCACCCGAATACACATTGTTACTATTCTGTGCACCCTACAGCCGACCTTTTGTAACTCAACGCCTACTTATGATTGATGAAAAACAACAACAACAGAGGACACCCTTAAAGAAATGTGAAAAGAAAACAATGAGAACAACTAAACTGGCCTGTAAATATGTGTCATGCTGCTGCTAACGGCGGCAGAACACATTGAAATCATTCTTTTGATATCACATTTTTTATTTAGGTGAATTATTGTGTGTTCCCCTCAAGACAAAACAATAACTATCTTTGTATATTACCAAAAATCTAAAAAGTTAGACCTTTTGGCAGTACTGCTACGGCCCACTAGATGGTGCTCTGGCTGAGAATAGCTGCCACAAAAGACACATTGTCAACAAATCAACACAGAAAGGCCGAAACCAACAAAGAACAAATCTGACAAGTATTGTGTATGTAGACAGCCTGATATCTTCTTCCTCTGTGCCATAAAGCTCCATCGTCAGTCACTGAAACACATTATGTTGACTCAATCTCACAAACAGAATACCTGGACAATGGTTTCCAACCAAAGTGTCAGCAGGGGTCATGGCTTTGAAAAACAGAAATTATCTGTACCCAGTGTTTTTGTGGGGGGGTCTTTTCATTGGATTCCTTAACAATAAGAACGATATAGAATAACAACCAAATAATAATAACCTTCTTATTTTGCAGAGAATTACATTCAAAAATCTCATGTCTGTAGCCAATTATCTTTGTGTACAAAGTGTACAAACGACACAATGTAGCTTTGGGGAGGTTATGTGACTCACACCTTTTTTGGCATGGCACACTCGCCTGGCTTGACCTTTCCGACCCCTGTTTCTGGTCTTTATGCTAAGCTAGTCCAAGTGGTTGATGACTTTACCTTCATATTTAAACGACAGATATGAGAGTGGATCTTTTCATGACAATAAAGCAAAAAAGGCATGTTTCCAAAAATGTTGACTGTTCCTTTAAGATGACAGCTGCATATTATATAATAATCAGGCAATAACATTTTCTGTTTCAGTTTTGCCCTTTAACTATTATTATTTTATTTCTTTATGCAATAAAATGTAGCTGGAGACCGACATACATGTTCTTTTTAATTAGATCAGTAAAGGCTGGAACAGTATATCTGTTTATCTCACATTGACCCAACCATAACCTGAAATGAATGGGAAATCAATCTCCGTTAAAAATTGGCTTGCAAATTTGCCATGCGGTGCGATTAACAAAGGACAAAACCAAGCGTCCACTCCTCCCGCAGGGCCGGAAGCTGCTCATCATCGGCACCACGAGCAGGAAGGACGTTCTGCAGGAGATGGAGATGTTGGACGCCTTCAGCACCACCATCCACATCCCCAACATCTCTACCGGGGAGCAACTCGTCGACGCTTTAGAGGTACGAACCAACAATCGCACAACAATCCTATCACTTTGATGTAGTCAACGCATTTGGCTGCTTGAAAGGTAAAGAGACTCATGGTCCGCCCCCAAACATGGACACAGTGATGAGTGATGAGAAGGGCCGGCTCTTTTCGAGGTATTCACTCCTGTTTGCAGAGCGAAATAACCGGTTCCTCTTGGCTGATCGAGCTGTGGTGCATTACCATCCCCCGTTCTCAAGAGCACACATTCATGCACACACAACCCTGAAAAGAACCGACACTGTATCCTGTGTGTGTGTGTGTGTGTGTGTGTGTGTGTGTGTGTGTGTGTGTTAAAAGGGCTTGTTTTCATCGGCCGCTCCTTTTTTTATTTAGTTTCTCGGTTGGAGGTTTTGAAGGTAGTATTGAAGATCTAATGTCTTTGTTGTCTTTGCAGCTGCTGGGGAGCTTCACAGATAAAGAGCGGGCCAGCATCGCACATCAGCTCAAAGGGAAGCGAGTGTGGATCGGCATCAAGAAGCTCCTCGTCCTCATCGAGATGTCACTGCAGGTGAAGGACACTTCACAGAATATACTGCTTTATGTGTCAGGGTGTTAGACAGTAGGAAACTAAAGACAACAGGAATAAAACAGGACATGGTGACCGGATTACAGTAATTATTGAATTGCTGATATAAACTACATTTAATTTCTAGTTAAAGTCACTGTTAGCCCTTGTCGTACTTAAATCCACATAAAACCAGTTGCAACATTTTGTGAGCTTTAGAGGTGCCGATAGGTGGATTATATTGCCTTAAAGAAATGCGTCAACCACTAAATGGCCCTTTGTGTATCGATTACTCACCCCATCTTACATGTAATTCTTGAAGAAAACGTTGTTTTCCTCGAATGCCTGCACGGTGAAAGGACAAGCAAGAACCACAAGAAGTCTTGACGAATTGAAGTCAATGGGGGCCGCCTTAAACAACATCGAAACTATATCAAAACATCCGTTTAAATCTCATTTAGGGAGTTGCATTTAATTCACGCGCCTGTGTGCATGTTTGTAAATTGATATTTTAATAGTTTTGCTGTGAAGAGTGTCAAGACCTTTCTCCGTTTTGGGATTCTTCGTTCACCTTCGAGGCATGCGAGACAACTTCAAGAATTCAAGGTTACACAGGTTGAGTGAGGGATATACAGATGGTCCTTTTGGGGTAGAAGTATTCCTCGAGGACAGAGCAAAGTTAACTGTTTCCACCTGTTTTTCACTTCATGCTGAGCTAAGTTAACCGGCAGACCTTCACCCAGTCAGACCAAGCTACTGTTGGTTGTTTGTTTCGTCCAGACTCTTCACTCTCTCTCTCTCGTTCTCCAGATGGACCCTGAATACAGAGTGACCAAGTTCCTGTCTCTACTCAGAGACGAGGGGGCGTGAGTACAACCGCTCTGCACCAATCATTTCTATCGCTTACCCACAACTTCCATCAACTTAAACCCCCTTCTTTTATTCTCATCTCCATTCATTTTTACGTTTCTCCTTGTATCACCCTGTCAGTGTGTTCTCTTTAGACTCTTATGTATATTGTTATTTCTATAAAACACCATTTGCAGAATGTACTTTGAACACGGCTCAGTAATGTCATTCATAAGAACACATATTAATGAAGATAAGGAATCTTGTATATCCACACTGCACACACAGAAGTACAAACATGGCAGAAAAGGCACAAACTACTGACCTTAACAGCTTTATTTTTGCAATCACCAGGTTGAACGAAGGCGATCAAATCCGAATTTAAAGCTGTTGGTCGCTCTCGCTATGCACTGGTAAGGCCCTCAGCAAAGCAACGAGGCTAGTGCCTGATAGATTAGCAGTACTAAAACTGTAGCTGGGCAGTTAGCCGCTAGATTAGCATTTACACCTTTGTTTTCTTTTCGATTCAGGATTTAAATGGCAGTGGCAGCTTCAAAAGTAACTGTTTATGGTGTTTAACTTGGGAGATTGTATTTTGTTCACCAAATAAATGCAGAATTTCTGTCTTTCTAGTCTCGATAGCAAAATGGATTCCTACATGGGAATTTGTACCCTCCGTATATCTTACATAGTATAGTATATATTGGCCCCTACAGTTGACATTATCGTTCAGAATTTTTGTTGAGTTTATGTAACATGACATTCCAAATGCCATGCAGGCATTGCATTTTTTACTCCCCCGTCATAATCTTTTTTTTTTTTTACTGTTGTTAGCAATTAGCATTATAGCTCAATTGCATTTATTTCTGAACATGAGCGGTTCCATGGATTGTGAAGCATGTTGTTAGCATGTTTTAGCTTTTGCATTGTGGATGTCATCTTCAGTACTGCTTCTTAAGGTATAGGTTTCAGGAGTCGCTTGACCCAGCTCTTCATAAATTCAAATTTAGCGTACTTACAAGCTAATTAAGTGTTTACTAAATGGAGATTAACGCATGACTCAATTAAAATGGCTTGTACCACACAAACCATACACAAAAGCACAATTTACTCTACAAGCTCTACCATTTGTAAAGATTAGTTGTTGCTTATTATTTATATCCAATAACTGCCATGTGTGACTGTTTCATAGGTTACTACATTTATTGACTGTTAGCTCGCTAGCATATAACTCATTCAGATTAGTACATTTAAGGTAATATGTCCAATACAACATATATAACCTGGTAGTTGATCAAAATGCTTCAAAATGATCTCTAGGTAGCTCTGGGTTATCGTACTTACGAGTTACACGTTATCTCTGGGTTTTATAATCACAAGTTTCTCTCTACATTATCATAATTATCTCTGGGTTATCGTAATTCTTGTTATCTCTGCATTATCATAATTACGATGTTCACGTTATCTTGAGTTGTCTTCTGAAATCTGTTGCAATTTGGTAACATGGGAAACTTTCCAATGTCTAAAATGACACAGACTTAGCAGTACTGAACTTACAAATAGCTGGTGCAACCCTAACTTGGCCATATTCGAGTAGATGGCTGGAGTGGAAGCCAATGCAATCTTTTAAAGTGTATTTTTGGATGGTGTGTCTGAGGATTGAGGCTCGCCATGGCGTTATGGCCAGCATCGGTACACAGAATGAAGAGTGCATTAATCTTGAAAGATCAATGAGCGATGGTGCTCATCGCTGCTCTCTTCTTGTTTTATAGCCGGTTAAATCCTGCTCGTCATATTTTATTTTGCTCAAGACACCGCCCTGCGTGCTGGTGTTGTGTGAGTACACTGGAGTTTGTTGAGGGTTGCTAAAAAGTGGCCCTCTAGTGAAAGGAGTCTATTGTGGGCGAAACTGAACCAACACGTCTTCTGCTTTTTCCTCTTTCTAGTGACCGCAGCTTCTACGAGTAGAAGGGCCGGAGGAGTGAAGCAAACAAGATGAGGAAGAGGAGGAGAAAGAGAAGAGGTCGTCCTCTTGTCCGTCCACCTACTTAAATACCCACCTGGTCAAAGAGGGGAACACACGAGTCCCCTTCATCTCCGCATGTTTCCGTATAGGCAATATCTCTGTATCTCCGCCAACAACTTTACTTATTGACATATCACAGCAAACTACTGGAAGTCGTACTGTTAAACATCTGTGAAGAAATTGGAATAGATGATTGTAAAAAAAAAAAGAAAAAATAAAGAAAAGTGCTTTTTTTGTGCATCGTGCAAAAGAAATGACAAAAAAAAGCAATGTATGTTTTCAGCTGTAGTATTTGTTGTATTCGTTGCATACCCCCCCGCTGAAGATAGTACGATATGTATCCTCACAACCAACAATCAGAATAAACAGAGTACAACGGACACAAAACCCCGAAGTGTTTGAATATTTAAGATTTTAATCTATGAGAGGCTTTTCGTGAATATGTAGTGGTTGTATGTAAAAAAATTAAATAAAAAAAGCTGGTCCATGTGTAAATGTAAACCCTTCAAACCTACAGTATGTAAATCGTTCATGTTCTGTACATAGTATATATAGACAAAATAATTTAAACGATATATCAGAACGTTTCTTCTTCTTTATTCCTCCAGCCAGAGATGTTGACTTTACTAGGTTACTGTAATAGTGAGAGTAAATGTCGGATTGTCTGTGTGTCGTGTGCCGTTCGGTTCAGACAAGCTATATTGTAGCTACAACATCATCAGTGTTCAAGAGTTCTAAAAATAAGAGTTATTCTTCACTTATTACATCAACAAGATTCAAAACCAACAAAAAACCCTTTGGTACTTATCTCGGCGGTTCTTCGTGTGAACCCGAGCTTGTTTCTGTTTGTGTGCGTGGGGAACCAAACGCTGCATGTGTCGAGTGCTTCGGAGTGTGCGTGAGTGGCAGAACGTGCTGTTGAATGTGTGCATGTGTGTTTTAGTGTGTGACTGTGTGAGTGTGTGTGTGTGTGTGTACATTTGAATATAGGTTTTAGACAGTCGGTGGTTTATTCGTGTTTTTCTTTCTTTCTCATGTCATGTGTTTGGTGCTTATTGTCCAAAGTTCTTGTTTTGTTCTGACCATTGATGATGTGATTGTGTATGTGTGCAAGTGTGTGTGTGAATATATATCAACATGCAGATGTATTATTGCAATAAAAGGCACAGATGCACAAGAAAAAGGAACTCACAGCTGCTCGTCTGGTCTCATTTATTTATTTATTGATGGATGGATAGACGTGTGTATACGTAGGCCGATAAAAAATAGAATTGATTATTAGCTGTAAGAAGTTACTTGAGTATTTCCATTTTATGCCATACTTTACACTACATTTTAGAGGGCAATATTGCAAGTTCTAACCCACTACGTGTATCTGACCATAATCACTGCTGACTTGTATTCTGGTTTTACAGAATATGATCAGTTCATAAAGCAATAATAATAATACAGTAGATACCAATAACAAACAGTATTTAAAGTAAAAGGTAGAGCATAGCTCCTTATTTAGTAAACAGTTGGTAATAAGATATGTATAGAGAGAGAGAGAGAGAGAGAGAGAGAGAGAGAGAGAGAGAATCTGGACTGCAGAAGGAGATAATTGGTGCCAGCCTGCTGCCCTAGACCCTGGACCAGGAAGCAGGCAGGTAAACAAACATCCCTGCAGACGCATCACTTCCTGGACACCACCTGTTTCAGCGTCACCCCTTTGGGGGGCGCTACAGAGCATATTACGCCACACAACACCAAGAAGTCTGTGTCTGTCGCCTTCAGAATGACTGGCAGAGACCTACCTGTTAGTGGAGTGGGTGGTACTTTGAATTATTAGAATGCTGTTATTGACATTTGTTGTGGGGGGGGGTCACATCATTTGAAATGTGGCATATTTGGAGAGATACCATGTATTGGCTACTTACTTTTTAAAATATTAATCTATAACAACACATCATATGCTAAAACAACAATTTAGCAATATGTGTAGAATGATAGCCGTCAGTGAGCCTAAATGTAGTGGAGTTAATTGCCTACTTGTTCTAAAGTAAAATAGCATAAAATTAAAGTTGCTGGGGAAACGGGAGACGTTCCCCTTTACAGTTTTTCTCAATTGCTAAAACACTAAACCCATTGGCTGAACAAAGTTCTCAGTTGCCTGAACTCATTTAGCTAATTGTGCAGTCTGTTGTCAATACCTTAAACTATTTCACATGGTAAAACACAATTTGCAGATCTCACTTAGACTTTTCAGCAAAACTCTAAACATTCTCAGTCTCAAAACACATTCTGCACTCTAATGCACATGTCATCCATACTGGTAAACACAAGTGGCAACAATCAAATACAAATAGAGAAAACATGTCATTGATTAAACACAATCAAAATTGATCAAATGATGTGACACAACCCAATACGAGTGCTCTGGCCTGACCCAGCCCAAAGACAAGAAGAAGCATTGATGACATGTTGACTCCTTTGATTTTTGTCCCTTTTACTGTAGTATTGTATACTGTAGTATGCCTACAGTGCATTGTAGGCTGTATAATGTACAATAAACAAATTGTATTTGTTACAGTAATAGTACTGACTGCTCAATAGATTTTGACCGGTTGCAGGTTCATATCAACAAAGAACAAGAATTGCAGTATCACAGTGACAAAGGACACGTTTGTGAGATGCAGGGTATACCCTGCATCTCACATACTGTACAAATTGGGGTACAAGGAGGAGGAAGAACAAAATAAATTGCAAAGAGCTATAGAACATGTTTTCGTTCATGAAATTTAATAGTGTATATTATTTTGATCTATTTGTTTACGATTTGAGAGCAGTGTTTGTGATTTTGAGCACAGGTAATTCTGTTTAGAGGCGAAAGTTTCATTTTGCAAAAGGATTCAGAGGTTTTGTAAATAGTGCTTGGAGATTAGGTTTTGTGTTTACAGTTTTGAGAAAACGGGTGACCGTTTCAAGAAATGTGTCTTAGCAATCGAGAAAAACTGTAATTATCTTAGGGTCGCGAAATTATGCAACCCCCTCCCCGAGTTACCGCTCTCTGGCCGGTAGGGGGCAGTGCGCAGTCTGGCAACGAACCGCCTCTCTCGTAGCAGCTCCGCTTCTCCTGACCCGCATTCACCCGTACTGTACAGGCAGGAGGGGGCAGGGGGAGGAGGACCGAGCACACGGCACAGCAAGCTAATAAACGCCGGAGAGAGAGTTCCCCCTTGCAGACCGTGGCCATGGCTTTGGCAGTCCCTGACAGACACGGCGCTCCCGTCTCCTCACACCTGGTAGCGGACTGAACTGGGGGGCTAACACCGGGAGAAGCGTTAGCTACGCCGCTCGAGAGGGTCAGCCGCCTGGACTCGCTTGTATATCTCTACGTATCGTTTCTCTCTTTTTCCCCTCCTCTCTCTCCTTCTCCTCACGTGCTAATCCGTCTGTTCCTGGTTCACGGGCTTTATGTTGACGGCACGGGAGGCGGCTTCATATCAAGTCCAGCATTGGTGAGTGTGTCATTTTTGTTCTTCTTTTTTCCCCTTCGCACTATAGCGCAATGTACAGCGGCGGCTTCTTTACGGGGCGGCGGTGCAACGCCAGAGCCTGTCCTCAAGTCAACCCGGGCACTGCGCCTGTACTGTACAGGTTAAAGCTCGACTCGGTTGTTTCTCAAACAGACGCGCGGAGGTGAAGCGTTAAAGACCCGCTACGGGACGGTGGCCGGGGGCTTCTTCGCGTTAACCTATGTATAGGTTAACGCTGAGATATGCTCAAACCCATTTTGCCGTCGTTGTATCGATGCACCTGGGTCAGGTAAGTGCCCGGTTTGAGGTCCGAGAAACCTGTCCACCCCCCCCATCAACCATCACTCTGCCCCTACGCGGCGGGGGCGCGCGAGACGCGTTTATCCGAATGGATTCGCGAAGCTACAGAGACGTGGCTTTATGCCAACATATAGGCAGCACACAGGCTGCCATGTATGTGTGCTTCTTTATATGCACGGTCCTCCTGATTCGTGATGAGACTGCGCGGCCCCATTCCTCTGCTGTGGCGTAGCTAAATCGGTGTGTGTGGGTGTGGGTGGGGGGTGCAAAAAAAACAACCAAAGTGTGCCAAAGTGTATGTTTGAAATGCTCCCGGAGACTTTGAGATGAATCGTGCATGTGTTTCTAAAGGGACAGCACAACAATCTTAATGTGGTTCCCAGCCTATAGCTGCTCCCACAGGCTGAGGCGTGGTGTCACGTGTGTTGCAATATACACAGTGCCAGTCTTTTGAATTGTGTATGTGAAAGTGTTTTTTTAAGGTACAGTTAGAAGGGAGGTGTTGTGAATGATTTTAGTTATAACAACTGGGCCCAGAGCTGCAGCTCAAGGCAACCGGGGCGGAACATCAGAGAGTACATTTGAACTTCCAGTGTTCACATAAATAAAAACGTCCACACGACATGGCAACAGCAAAGGTTTCCTCTGCAGCTTCACATTTCACTTGTGGGCAAATCTGATGTTCCTCCTGGGGGAGGCGTGACCCCCCTCCTTTCATTTTGAGTCTTTTAAATCCTTGTCATTAATTCTCGAAACTAAAACATAATATTTCCCTGTAGCGAGACCCACACACACTTACCCAGGAAGCACTCTGGCTTGTTTACAAGAGTTTCCCCTAGTAACCCAGTTTTTGATTTTTGGTAGCTGGTGTTTTTTCATTTTTTTTCAGCGACCATTCCGAAGATCTAGTCGTCTTCACAAGTTTGATTCCCGCAGACTTGTTCTCTCAGAAGAGGGGCAATTTGTCTTGTTAACATTTTTTAACAAACCAATTACACAACACTAACTCCTAATGACTTGAATTAAAAATAAAAAACAGCAATTCATATTAGGAGGCATATGCCAACTGTCAGGATAAAACTAGAAAAATAGCCTACGCTTGCATTAATGGCAAACCAAAGAAAGTCCATGTAAAAGTACTCCATGCATGTATGTATGTATATATACATACAAAGCCATAATCTCTGCCTCCAGCCAGACATGACCTCTTTTGACGTATGTCGCTAACACCCTCCTCTCACCCCCCGGCCCTTCCCTTTTCCCATAGCACGCTGCTGCAAGGCAGCGTCCTGGTTTTCCGAGGTTGAGGCTTAATGTATAGCGAGCAGAGGGGGGGTGAAGGGAGGGGGCAGGAAGAAAACCAGTCTCTCAACCCCCACCCTCCTCCCAGCCTGCCTCAGTCTGAGGGAAATTGGTTACATAAGCGAGGCCGTGGAGGCAGGTCCCTCGAGCTCCCACGGCCCGCTCACGTCAGACATGTAGGAGGAGTCGACTCGTCTGTCATGTGGGCCCGATCTGCAGAATAATAGAGTTTGCACGCTAATTTTAATGTGACACGATTGTCTTCCACTCACACACACACCAAACAAAATATATACATTAGAAAAACTCAACAGCCTCTTTCTAGAAATCATGACCCGGTAACCACACCTTTTTCTCCGTTCATTCCAACCGCATACACTGTCTGAAATGGGAGATGAGGAGAGAGGCTGATTACATTTGAGAGAACGATTGTCAGACGGAGAAAGAGACAGAGAAGTTACCATCTAGAGGATGTACATAGTGTACATATCACAACACCAAACAGGCAGGGCAGGTCTTTGCTACACACACGCACACACACACACACACACACACACACACACACACACACACACACACACACACACACACACAAAGTGGCCTCTGGGCTTCTCCGCGCTGCTCTAGAATGTTCTTTTCTTTTTCCGAGAGGGGATGATGAATACAGCCTCTATTCAATTAGGGTGAGACACCGTCTCCCACACAGAAAATTAAACACAAGTAAGCCGGGACTGTTCTCCCTCCATCGGGACAGGAAATGACTTCTAAAGAAGCTCTCAAGCCCGGAGTTGAGAATCACCATGGCACAGTGCTTTGATTCAGTTTGAATAAGTAATGTATTTTTTAAAGGAATATATACTAAAAACATTTAATTCTCAGGTCAGAGAAAGTGTATTGTGTTTGGGGGTTATTAATCAGAAAACTGGACATTTCTAGATTATTGGGGGTTTCACTATGAGCTACAGAATTCCGAATTATTTTTAAAGGCGCTTAACGCGCGTTCCTTTATTAACTACAAAGTGACACAGTTCCTGCTCGAGGCCGACTGTTTGTCCCTGAGCTTATCTTGATAAGCTTTTCACCTCCACGCTCTGTCCTGAGCCGTCTGTGAAACTGGAGCTCTCTTCGAGTTCTTTAAAACGTCCCGCATGTTTTACTTAGTCAAGACGGAAGTGGAGGAAAAGACGGGGGTTTTGAAGTGGTATTTGAGGGGAAAAAACCCCACTCGGCTTTAGTGTAGATATATATAGACGCTTTTAAAAGGCGACATCGTCAGTAGCACGTGTGCACATGATGGCCGACGGAACGCTACAATTTTCGGCTGCTGCGAGTTCGTCCGTCAGGTTTGATGCTCCTGTAAAGGTTGCAGGTGATGAACACGGATATTTTACACGTTTTGTTCCGCTAGTATTTTAGCGGCTTCCTTCACGTCGAGCAACTTTGAACGCGTTCGGCTTAAAGCGTTCAATTATTAAAGCAAAAAAAACAACCTCTAAAGCTCTTAAACGTGTATCAGAAATACTTTTGTGTGCCTACACTTAATGTAAAAGGGTCTATTTAAAAAATAATAATAATAAAGTGAGAGACTGAATGACTATAATGGCAATGTAAGTACAGTGTTCCTCTCGTCCACGAAGGAGTACTCTCCTACTGAAACATTTAGATGGACGTCGTGGGCCCCACACACCACAACGGTATCCACTGGGTCCGTCAGTAGCGCGGGATAAAGGCAGCATAACGTAAAAAGGATTTAAACAGGGGGCATGATCTTGAAAACTGGCCACAGACCTTAAAGATATTACGGTCTGGAACACAGGAGAAGGGACTGGAATCTGTCTTGGGGAAACAAACCTGGCTATTAGCGTTTTAACAGCTATTGCTTCCAGCTGTCTACCTCTCGCAAGGAAGTAATTATAGGGCTTTTTTGGGGGGGGGGGGCTGCATGGATGTGATTAAAGTTGCAGGTTTGTCACCTTGTGCTATTCTTTTCACATCACACATTTTTGTAAAAAAGATATATAAGAAAAAACAAATTAGTGCTCAATGGTTTGGTCCCACTGGTTTGGTCCCACTGGGCGAGGTTGGTATCTTTTTATGAAAAGACAGAAAGTCATCGTAATTTTTCTGATGTATTTATTCTCTTTTTGATAATGCACATGTTATGTTATGTCTGTTATCATGAAGAACTAAACAAGATATAACAAACCCTGTTAACTTAAGCTTAAGTTTGTATCACGCTGTTACGTTTGTGTTGCATGACATCACAAATGGGATCTGAACCCAACCGGGATGAGGCAGCTCACTCGCAGCGTTTTCAGTATCAACACTCGAGGGGGACGCTAATCCTTCCAATTGATTGTCCTTTGTGTCACACTTCATCTAACTCACACTCCGGATCAAATTGGTTTGAATTACAGTGATTGGCCCATAGGGCAGGTGGGGCGGAGGGGGTGGGGGGGGAGGGCGTTGCATCATCCCAGACGCTGCTGACGAGGGGGCCGAGCTGGCAGGCGCGAGGAGTCTCAGGTGGATTTTCGAAAAAAGGAAGAAGAGAAGGCGTTTAAAAGAGAGCTATATATATATTATATATATGTGCGCGTGTGTGTGTATATCTATCTATCTATATATATCTCTATATATATATCTATATATATATAGATATATATACTGATAGCATGATCAGTTCATTGTTTTACACACAAAGAAAATACAACAACAATTAAACTATTCCATTACATGTCATTTAGCTGATGCTTTTATCCAAAGCGACTTACAATCATAGACACAGCTACAGGAAGCAATTCAGGGTTAAGTGTCTTGCTCAAGGACACATCGACGAGGGCTAGAGGAGGCGGGGATTGAAAGACGGACCTGGTAACCCCTGACCCACATTCACCCACAAAACAGAGGTGGACATGTAGTCTCGGTATAAATACTTTTAACAATGAACCAATACGAAAGTATCAAAAATGATACACAAAATCTGTAAAGTAAAAATCTGAATCCGCCCCCATTGCTGTGGCACACTTGGTACGGTCTGATGGGCCACAACCAGGGGGGGAGGGGCGACATGCCGCAAAGGGCTGTGGGTCAACTTCAAACCCAGCCTTGGCCCTGGTAGAGTGGGCTCCCTGCTGCTTCCCTTTTCTCCGGCCTGACAAGATGTCCCTCCAGCATGGGAACCCTCCACACTGGTTACCCAAAGAAGTTGGAACAGCTTGAGAGTAAGTGTGCACAGATGTTTTCCTGCTCAACGGTGGAATGGAGATATTTTGAAACAAATGTGCGTGCCAAAAATATAACATTTATTTTGAGAAAGATTTATAAAACAAAGCCTACACGTTAACGTTTTACCCATTTGCACGTGCAATAAGGGCGAAAGGTCGACAAAGCAAACATACTCACGGCAGCGTCCGTCAGCGACGGCATGTTTGCCGCAACGCTCTCTGTCCCGTGTCCCCCTCCCTCCATCTTCGCATTCTGTCTTTTCAGTCGAACCTCTCAAGGGGCTTGTATTGTTTCAGCGGATAAAAGGAAAGATTTAAAAAAGAAGAAGAAAAAAAATGTTCCTCGGCGGGATGAGAGAGAGACTTTATAACAAGCTCTCGCACACACACACACACACACACACACACACACACACACACACACACACACATACACACATGTTCTCAGAGTACACACGGAATATTGTAGCAACACGCACACACATGCACTCCGTGTCCTGCAGAGAGAGGAACCGGCGTCGGGAGTGGCCACAACAGGAAGTGGTCCAGGGTTTACATTAAAGGACCGGACTCGGCGCTCAGAATGAACCTCTGCAGGGAGGTCAAGGCCTTTCTGCTCCCCTTCTCAGGGGGCGGGGGCAGTTCAGCATTCTTGTCGAGTAAAGCTCACGCCAGGAGTATTTCCCTGGCTTCCTGCTGTTGTCAACATCTGAGACTGGGGAAGATGGGAGAGACGCACTGTGCAGGGAATCAAGAACGTTTTCCTCGTTCAGCTTGACCCAACATTACATTGGATTTTCAATGAATGAAAGTGGAGCATGACTCCCATCATGCGCTTCAGTGTGCCGCCAGGCAGACCGCAGGGAGTGTTGCTTTATTTTCACAACCACTTTGACACCTAGACAAACGGGCATTAAGCTAATTTAGACGCTAGTTATTCAGCTCGTAATACAGACCAAACCGCTCAGAACAAAACATTAGTTTCAGGAGGAGGGGTGGGGGGGGGCGGGGGGTTCGCAATTACATTTTTTATTACTGAAAACATTTTTGTAATGCTTAGCAAAGCATTACAAAAATAGAGATAAGTGTTTTGTGCTGGATAAAGAGTAAGTGTGAGAGGGGGGGCCAGCCCGTGGCGGCGACATGTATGTAGAAGTGGCAGTAGCTCAGGCTAGACTCCATGGGAGCTAAATGGAGTGGAAATAACAGGTAGCCCGGCGGTGAAGGTTAGTTCCGGGTCGCCGCAATGTTTCTTTAGTAACTCAGACGTTCTCTAATCCCTGATTCAGGATTTTGCCCCCGAGCCAGCAGGCACGGGCCTCCGCGTGGCTCGCCACTCACGCTGCATCATTAACACCCGCCGTTTGGCCAGTTAGCGGATTAAATGCGTTCTCAGTTTTCACTTCAGCTTCATTGGGTCAGAGCTGGCTGCTGCGGAGGACCGGGGAAAATATAAGAGCCATGTGATTTGAGGCACATGTTGACCTTCTTATAAAAAGTCTGAACATTCAGATCATGAGTAGATTCTCTCTCTCGCCCTTTCATTTAAACTAAACCAGCTTAACAGTATAACAAAGACACACACACATCCAGAGCTGTGCACGTTCCATCTTCACGTGATTTAATACAGAATGATATGAAGCTAAAAGAGCTGGTGTCTCCTGGTGAGTTTACAGTGAGAAGGGAGGATCAATAAGCAGCTTTAAATAGTTTCTTTATTGACTGGAAATGTATTGATAGTGTGGAATACAAATATTTTTTTTTTTACTTCAATGCCACATAAAGACAAAAAAATCAAAGCATATTTTTGTTGTTGTATTGTTTCAGATCTTTCAGACCAGCACAGGGATATTTCCATTTCAAACGAGGACGCGCTGCCACGGCATGTTTCTATCAATGAGAAGGACCGACCTCCATCTTCACAGCACCAGGTCGGTTCATCTTCCGTTCATCTTCAACGCTCGATCGCATGTGAACGCAACAGAAGAGTGTTGGAATGGAAGAGTGGGACATGCAGAGACTGAGGGAGGAATGAGAGGGTCGGGGCTGGTTCGTCAAACGCCAATAAACCCTAAATAAGATTAAGAAGCGCAAAGCGGCGCCACAATCAGCAGGACCGCTGACGCATTCACCTCTAGAGATGACTGTTAACCGTAAACCAACAATACAAATTTTTAGCCGTTAAAGATTTAACAACCCCGTGGCTGCTAACTCTCCTGTCTTTAAGGTGATCCGCGGCTTCGGTTGCTTGCTCAGCAAACAAGCTGCAGCCGGTTGATGAATGATGGGTTTGACCTGTTCGCTGCAGCTGGGCGGCCTGTCACGCACTTCAACCACTTCACCAGCTGCATGCAAGGCACTTATCTCTTAACAGTTGATCTTCGGTTAACGGTGTGTGGCTATCAACGGACACGTGTCAGTTAGTATGTATACAAACAAACATCATTTTTTAATATTGCTTATTACTAATGTAATTAAAAGTTGGCACATGTTGACAGATGTAGACGCTATTTTTTTAATTTGTCAGGTGTGTCACAATGAGAAATATTGGTTGAGCCGGGTGGCATGAAATCAAACCGGTCTCTATTATCGCAATGGAAAGGTTTATTAAAAACTAATAATACAACCTTGCATACAGATAATGATGAAGGGATACTGCTACTTGACAAACACAAACACCCGTGAATAAACACTGTCTCCAGGACCCAAGAAGCTCCTGTGTCTTGCTTCCGAGCTGGTGGGCAAAGGTGAACCGCCATGGGATCACAAACTGGTGTCAGCACAGACACCAGATGCAGCACAGCATCCGCAAATGTAGAGAAATATACGGATGCAGTGTGTACGTATTTGTCCGGAAAAAAACAGACGCGTGAAAACGCTTCAGGTCGTCGTTGGGGAGTTTTTCCTGATTCGATGTGAGGTCCTGGGACAGGGATGTCGTATGTGTACAGATTGTAAAGCCCTCTGAGGCAAATTTGTAATTTGTGATATTGGGCTATACAAAATAAACTGAATTGAAACTGAATTGAAGTTACACCCGCGAGACCCCGCGGATGCTCAAGCCGGCACGTCGGCGGTGTTGACGGTCACATCGTTCTAAACAAGAGGAGGCGAGCGAGTGAATGACGCGCCTCGTGGTCGAGACGGGGCCGATGGACATTTGCGGCTTGCATTCACTCAATCGACATTACAGCGGCGGTCGTCATTGCGCTTTTCGGTTTACTTCAGTGGGATAAATGTGTCGCACCTGCAGAGTTCAGCATGCAGCAACAAAGCAGGGAAAGACGAAGAGGTGTGCAGACAGGAGAGGCCTTTTCAATGGAGAAGGTCTGCGCTAGATCTCTTTAATTGGATACCAAGACATGCCTAGACATCCGCTTATTGGCATTCTCATTGTGTTGAAAAGTCTATTACGTGTCTCAGGCTGACGTGTTTTTGAAGTGTGATGACAATGCTGTCGTGTTAGTCCACTGAATGCACCTGGGTGGCCTCTTGTCTGCAAATATGGGGTTTATGTTCTGCAACTAATCATTCTGCAAGTGAGTCATGAACGCCAGCCATTTGCATGTCTGTCCGTCCGCCACGCCGACTGAAATATCTCAACGATGTTTTCTAAGAGGCTGAACCCTCATGACTGTGATGATTACGTTTTGAATGAACGTGACACCTCAACACATTGTGTGTTGCAATAATTCTACTTGTGTAATAATGTTTTTTTTTTCTTTCTCTATTAATTAGATTAACTGGAGCTTGATGTAGAACAAATAAGTGCCAGTACTCCACATGCTGGTGTGAATCTTTTGCTGTTTACACCTCTTTCTTCATGCTGTGTCGGTTGTTTTATTGTTATTGCATGATATGTGGGCTATGCGTCTTCTATAGTAGGCCTATATTAATCCCATAATATATCCAACTGAAACAGTATGGCCTTATGGTGGAGTGTTTTTATATTTACTCATAGTGTCAATACTTGAAGTGTTTTGCTTTCATGCCAGTCTATGATATATTATAGGATGCTTTCAGCCTGCAATCAACACCATCCAGTCAGACAGCATGTGAGCTATTAGGAAACTACTAATTAATACTACTATTACTCTAGATTACTCCCAAAAAGCCTAATGACAAATCTTACCATAGTTGAAAACTACCGTAAATGCCCCGTTAAAATCTTATTCTGTCAATCAGAAGAGCAGATTCTGAACACCTTTGACAAACGTTTAATTAAAGTTGTTCACAATTAATATTTCAAAAAGAAGAAAGAACAGCTCACTAATTATTGAGCAAAAAGGCCCTGAACATTGTACCATTGTATAAATAACCCTCGTTCTCACCCCTCCTCCTCCTCCACTGCGCCATACCCACTGTCTTTGAATTACCAGTGCAGCCCGAGAGGTGCTGTGTGTGTGTGTGTGTGCGGACTGTAAAGTGGTACCTCCCCTGCTGTTAGAGAAATGCAGAGACAATGGACAATGCTTGTATGGCCTTATTGCCCCTGCTGGGCCAATGTGGGCAAAGCAGAGCGGAGAGATTAGCAGCGTCGGGAGTCACACATAGATGCTCTTGAAGCCCTGATGTGATGTGGCGGGACGTATTGTGACACGAGGTTGGATCTAATTTGATTTGATATAACTCTGTCTCACCCCGCCCCGGAATTATTTTCACGCTCTTGGGTTCCCCCGATCCAAATATACAACACACGCTCGGCGCCTCCGTGGCTGTGTTCGCTGCCCTACATCACTCGCATGCAACGCAGCCCTGGATGCGTGTGAGCAACCGTGTTGGGTGCCGTGTCTCTTGGTCTAATGATGGCGCGGGCGCGCCTCATGGCGTGCCGGATTGTACTTTTGTATATTGGAATCGAGTTTAAGCGTGCGTCGCCATGATGAGTAAATTGGAAAAAGTTCAAAGACTACAACTCAAAGCTCTCTGACAAAAATACATCATGAATTGCCTTAACATCTACATTTATACATATAAGAACTCAACAAACCATGAATCATAACATAACAACTTTTTCACACCAAAATGAATGGGGTGAACATTCCTCAGCACTTGCTCTCTAATGGCCATGCTAATTACCTGGACATCGAACAATTTGTCCGTCACAAGAGAGCGAGAGAGAAGCGTCGGCCCCTCCGGCCTTTTGAAAAATAAATAAAATCTTAGTCACACTTGTTGGTGAAAAAAGGTGAAAGTGATGGTGGACTTGAAGGCCCTAAACCCACATTTACTTACCAACAACCGCCTCTAATGGGCCGCTCATGGAGGCACTTCCTGTTCAACTCTGACTCCTCTGGCTCTGCTCTGCTTACTCTCCTCGGATGCATCCTTCTGAAAGACTTCGGGTGGTGGTTGTGGTTGTTGCAGAATAAAGTTGACCAATCGCTACCCGAGGAGTCTCTAATGTAGCTGTCAATCACTGCTAGTAAAGCTTGTGAACTCAAAGAGTAGGACTAGATTTAATTCGGTGTGGCTTTGCGAAGCAGAGCTCGAACCGTTGGACGGATCTGCATAAAAAATACATTAAACCGTGCGCCTTGATCGGGAAGCGTGTGCGTTTAAGAGGCGGAAAGATCGACCCGGCCGTTTCTCGGAAAACTGTGAAAAACAACCAAAAAAACGCAAACCCTATGGGAAAAAAAGATTGGACCACTAAGTATCCCAAAGCGTAGCTCGCAGATGCATAAAAAATACATCAAAACGTGCGGCCTGATCGGGAATCGAGCGCTATTTCAAGACTAAGAGATCGAACCGGCGTTTAGCCCCCAAAACGCCAAAAATGGCGAGAAATTGTCCCATCCACTTAAATGGGGCTACGGGAAAGGTAGCCGCTAAGCTACATACATTTTGTGCCCACACTGTGTCGCCATACATTAAGGAAGAGAAATGATTTTAATTTTAAAACGTTAACAAAAGGATGGAGCTTATTTGCCTAATTGGACATTTTTTCATAACTAGTACAGTTTAGACGGAATCTTTGTTTGAGTTTCGAAGATTTCTGGGCTGTTTCAGAGTTTTACAATCGGTGTGTATGTGGTTTGCATGCTGAGCTACAGAGTGGAGCAGCCCAGAAACAGAGTGCAGGGGAGCCAGCCAAAGTCCGAAAAAATAAAACGTAATTTGCCACAAGTCTCACAGTCGGCACTCTATTTACACCATTTATGCATCAAAACGTAGGGAATATTGTGCCGGTGCTCACATGTGTCGATAGAATCCACAAAGTTTTCCACATTTGTCAGGAGAACCCTCAACGAGCGAGCAAGTCCACAAATCTGCCCATCCGCTCCCATTATAAAACAGAGGCAGATTTTCTTTCTTTAGACAAGTGGGAGCACTTTGTGAACTGTGATTAAGGCTTCATATCTAAACCCAAAAAGGGCATGTACACGTTCGCAAAAGCCTTGAGCCGCTCACATTGTCCACACTTTTGGGCTCAGAGTTATGGTTTTCTTTTAAATTCCACATTTCGACAGGCTCTTTTTCAAGGAAATACACAGCTTAGTCAAGGAGGGGGAGAGAATCGAGGGCATGTCTCATGCTCACACCAAACGTCAGTCAAACTCACACACACACACAGGTGTTCTCAGTGCAGTTTGACACACACAGAGGAGGAGAGATTTGGCTGCGTTTCTGTGTACAGTAACACAGGCAGCACAGTAACTCCGGTTATATTTAAACCACCAAGATATCCAATATATCGGCGCGTTCGGCTCAGTTTTTCCTCTCTAATGATAATACTATTTTGGTGATTTGATCGTGTTTTTCTTTACAATGTTTTAAACTGTTTGGTAGAACTCTCTCTCCCCCCTCGCTAAAACGTCACGTGCGCGCCAAACATCACGTGCGCGTCAAACGTCTTTTATAGAGCGATCAGCGGTGAAAGAGCTTCACGGTAACTCCAGTTATATTTACTCCACCGAGATATCCAATATATCGGCGCGTTCGGCTCGGTCTTTCCTCTCCGACGACGACACCGTTTTGGCGACTCGGCGGCGTCTTTCTTCGCGACGTCGTGGCGCGCGCGTCTCCCGACGCCTCTCAGCGAAAGCCACACCATCTAAATTTCCCGGGGGGGGGGGGATTTTCTAGTTTTGAATTAAGATTCTGTTTTTCCCTTCTTTTTTTCCCCTCAAATGTTTTGAGGATCATATTTCGTGATGGCCGTCCTTTTGTCCTCTTTATACTATTTCTAACGATGCAGTTACTGAAAACTGTTGCAACATCCTCTGTGAGACGGTGGCGTAGGCGTCTCCAGCATCACTTTTTCGCAAAAACTAAAAAGAAATGATCCATTTGACTGCATTCGAGAGAAGGTTAGCTAGCTAACATTGGCAGTGAATGACATGAATTTCATGACATTATGCTTTTCCATTTTGTTTTATTTAATTGAATGAGCTCATTTAGATATAAAAAAATAGCTAGCATGTATTTCCCAAAAAAGTATGATTTGTCAGTACCTCCAACACACACTGGATGGTGCATTGAGGTCCACCAGTGGGCCCCCGGGCCAGTTGTTGAGAATAGCCGCTCTGTCCTTTGGCTGTAGGCACTCGACTGCAAGCAATTACCCTAGCAGGCGTCATCGGAGCAGGCGGCATCTTTCCAGACCCAGGAGGAGGAGGCGAATGACATTGATCAGCACTTTTATCCAGAGTGCCTAATCGTATCGCAAGGACCAGAGGCTCAAACAGCTGGCGGGAAATCGCTGCCCTCCAGGGCCCTGACTCCGGAGAAAACTGTGTATCGACTCCAATGTCGCTGACAGAAAACCATTTTTTTTTTGAGCAGCAGAAATAAAGATCTAGGAAGGTTATCTGTACGTTATTCTCATTAGTATTCTGAGCAAAACCCCTGAATAGAAACACAGTGTTTTGCCAGGGGGCATTTTTGGTTGAGTCATTCACATGAGCTCCCGTATTCTGCCAAATAATCCCAGCTCCTTTCATAGCGCTTGTAGTAAAAGGAGAGGGGTCCGAAGGGGGAATAATTTGTACAAAATGTTGCGCTTTATTTTCAGCCTCGTTCCCTCACAAAATCAGAGCGACGGATGAACGCTTCGGGGCCCCGAGGGGCATGTCTTCATTCGCAATGCAGGCGTTTCCAATGAGCGTCATCATTAATGTTCAGCTCCAAATGTGCGTCAGAGTATCCGACATATTCAGGTTTCCATCAGGGGTGACCAAACTTTTTCTATATTTGTGTATATAATATGTGTGTGTGTGTATATATATATATATATATATATATATATATATATATATATATATATATATATATATATTAGTGCTGGGCAAAGATGAACACATTTAATCGATCAATCGCATGATTTTTCTGCGATTAATCGCATTATGCGCAAAATTCAATAATGAATTAAAAACTTGTGTATTAAACGCTTTTATTTTAAAGTAATGTTATCAGAACAATATAACAGGCACTCTCAGAGCAACAGCAAGTTAACATACAGTATTTAAATCTTTTTTTTCTTTTTTTCTGAACAGGTACCAGAAGAAACATTAGTCTTTTATCAGGGAACAGCAACAACAACAGTATATGTTCAGTAGTTAGGGTCGCTGTGAGGTTAAGTGGTCTAGCACGAAAGAAAGTACACAGCTGGATTTAAAGTGTTACGCGCACGTTTCTGCAACATGTCCTTTTTATGTTTTCATGACAGTCAAAGCACGTGAATGCAGCTCCCACAGTTCATCAATATAATGAACTGTATCTCAGAGATAATTGTGTTACCTAGGGCTTCAACAACGAATCGATAAAATCGATTACAATCGATTATTAAAATAGTTGGCAACGAATTGCATTATCGATTCGTTGTGTCGCGCGATTATTACGCCACCCAATAAGACGCGGAGATGTTTGAGTATAAAAAAAAAAAGTCGAGAGTTGAGACCATCGGAGAGACCCGTAACGTTGTGCGAGAACTAATGGTTATTTCCCCCGTGGTGGACGGCTGTTTTTACAGAGACAAGCCACACCCGCACTCTATAGTCCTGAATTTACGGTACCTGTTACCTGTGCATTTTCTGGCACAGTTCTGTTGAATAAAGGGTTGGAAATTAATGCTTTTTTGTTTTTTTATCCATTTAATCGAACAAATAATCGACAGATTAATCGATTATTAAAATAATCGTTAGTTGCAGCCCTAGTGTTACCCAGCGATGTCCAGTCGTCTCCAGTGAGAGCAACAGTTGGTGCACATTGTAACGCCGCCATTTGTGTAGTCCGCTCCGTTTCATCCAAATCGACGGTGCGTCTTGAGACCGACATCTTCCTCTGCAGGAATCGGCCTGCAGTCCGTTGCTCTCCACTTGGCCGAGGCATGTGTTCATTGTTCCTGCGTTGGTTTATCCACAGTTCTCCCGCACGCCGCATCCAAAGTAGTCTGCCGGGGTTTCGATCCAGTTGTTGTTTGGGTAGCTCTTGGCTGGCATCAATGCTGTGTAACGCCTTTAAGACGTACTTCATGCTCGTGGTACTTCGGTGATGAGATAATTCCAGTTTACAGTGGTTACAAATAGCTTTGCTTTCATCAACTACGCCATCTGGTAGAGATTTAAAATGAAAATGTCCATTTAAAAGTACCTTTCTCCATGTTCTCGGTTAATGTGTGCAGCAGTGTTAAGCCCCTCCCAATGCAAAAAAGAAAATACTATTGACGCATGAAAGAATTATTGTCGGCGTTAATAATATATATATATATATATATATATATATATATATATATTTGTGTGTGTATATATATATATATATATATATCGGCGTTAATGGATTGCTGCGCTAACGCATTAATAACGCGCTAACGTGCCCAGCCCTAATATATATATATATATATATATATATATATATATATATATATATATATATATATATATACATATCTCAGCGCAGCCATCCATCATTTCAAAAGCTTTGGTGACCTTTACATTGCCAACCAAATCAAAAGCAGACACCATCCACTGCTTTCCCACACTGTGAGGTAAACACAAGTGTACAGCTTTATTGGTTACACAAGTGCGCAAATCCCATCCCATCGTTTGCTCCCATCATGTCACTATTCGCCCCCCGTTCCGGAGAGGCATGATTGGGACGCCGCTGTGACAGCACAACAAACACTGCGACTCATTTCCGAAACGGCAGTAATGAAGCCGCCCCGTAGCATCCGTGTTTGGTCATCTGTTGTTGTGTCCCAGGCCCCATTCTCAAAACCATGAGGTGCTCTGGGCAGGTTTTCAGGAAATCTGGCGCGAGGCCCAGATAATACGCGGCGGACCGGGAGACAAGCAAACCCCTGTTCCCATCTGAGCGCCCCACAAAAATAACCCCCAAAAAATGCCGCCCTTATTGTCCCTACTCTTTCTCCCTGTTTTGTTCGATGCTGCGTGATCGATTCGAGCGTTGAGACTCCAGCTGACCGCGGGGTGCACCCATCGGCAGGTTGGAGTCAAAGGTGACGCTCTTTTGGCGTGGAGATATTAGCTCGATGACCCAATTTGAGTCCTCGGAGGTTGTTTATTTTAGACGAAGTGGCAGTGACAATGTAGGCATAGAGTTTCGGTTGCGATGATTGTCCTTAACATACTTTGAGAACTGTTCGTTTCGATCTACTTCACACTTGGCGGGTGTATTGTTGGGAACGCATGGACGTGCAGGGACTACTTTGGTGCAACCAACATCATTTTATTAATAAACAAGCAAAAGCGCTGTGTGCAGCAGTGGGGCGGGGCTTGTCATCAGGCATGGAGGCAGACCTTTACAGGAGCTTCCAGCTACCCTCCATCATCTCAGAGACCCATTGCCGGTTGTCTATTTTTGCAGGCTTTGGTCAAAAGTGACAATGTAGTACTGGTATTTTTTTAATTATTTTTAATCGTTACTCAAAAGTTTTTCCCAGGGAGTGTTTGTTTAAAATAAAAATAAAAAAGAGGACGTCTTCATAAAGATGGGGACGCTCAGCTTTATTTAGTCTCCGTCTTTCGAAGCGGCCTCATTGGTCTACGGTGCTGTTAAAGCCACTCCACTGTCAATTATTGAGCATGACTTGCATAACCTTCTAATCACCACATTCCTAATGCTGCCCGACGAGGCCCGCGAGGGTTTGTGTGCACTCGCACAAAAGGCATGACATATTTATGACAAACATCCTCCCGTCACATTCCGCAGGTAGGCTGGATGCAAATTGACCCCACATGGTTTTTTTAGGTGAGAGCCTTCAAGAATCCTGACTGTCGAGTTTTGATACACACAACCCGCATGTACTCATAAGAGTCATAAAAGTAACTCTTAAAACATCTGTTTGATTTAATATGCAGTGTGTGTGACAGAGTGCACAACTTTGTAAACTTATTACTATATCTTTTTGATTTTGTATCTCTTCTGTCTGTGTTTAACGCTGCGACCACCAGCAGCCCTTTTCAGCCTTGAGGTTTTTTAAAATGTGATGGAAACACCGACAGCAGTCTGGACTAGTCCGTGGACTAAAATGGACGCACATATCTTGGGGGAACACATGTTTTAACTACAAGTTTCCCACTAATCCAGAAGATTAGGACAAAACGCTAATCCCTAAAGTCTAAAAACACAAATTTGGGACTATCTTGGCTAGCTCTATCTGCATTACGGGCTGTGACTGACACCTGGAATGTAGCGCAACCCACTGCGTATCGACTGAAGCGCTATATGTGTCTAACCTGAGGACTTTTTCTCACAGTGGTTGGGAAACTCCATCGTCATATTCAAGAAACATGCTCAAGGTTCAGTCTATATTCAAATGATTTCAGATGCATGCATCCTCCCAGCTGCTGGGAAGGGAAGGAACCCCTACAGTTGCAAATGCCGTCTGAACCAGCGAGGACAACCACTTGTGTTGGAGGGATGACATTTAAATCACAGGTGTCACGCTGCTGATTGGGCCTCTACGTAAGTGTTTGTCGAGTGATTAGTCTGCGACCTCCCAGCTAATCAGTGTTTGGCACTGAATTAATAACGGCATCGCTCTCACTGTAGGGTTAGGTTACATTTTAATGACTAGGTAAAGTGACGCCTTGCCTTCAGCTTAACTTTTTCAAGATGATAATTGGGAACGCAAATGGCACGTCTGCATACCCCGGTACCATATAACGTTCTTCATTTAAATACAAGACGGTTCTGCAAAATATGCTGCGGCTGTTCTGACGGCAGCCTGAATGGAACTGAATGAGTCAAAAAGTTAGCTTACCTCATTTTGGTCTTGGATTGAGATGGTTTTGATTTGATCATCTCTCGATACTGATACTGAAACCATACCGCAGCAATAAAGATAAGGAAACGTAACGGAATAATTCATGGATGATCATGGAACTTAAAATTCTTTATTGGTTTTGTTGTTGTTATTTATTACAAAAATGTGCGCAGCAGTCTTATACTTAATACTTGAGTTGAACTGATTTCTTTGCTATATATGAAACAGACAAACACAAGGTTTCTTTTCTTTGGTAATACAGCGCCCCCAGCGCATATCGGTAACAATTCAGGCGGAGTGTGGTACTGCAGCACAGGAGATGGTGAGACACTTCCAAAACAAAAAAACACAAAATGATAATAGGTAAGTTGATCAGTAGAAAAGCTGCTAAAGTCAGGAAGAAGTGGTGTTTGTGGAGAGAACGTCACTCGCTGGTGAGAAGAGGGCAGAATTCCTGTTAACTTTAACTTCTTCAAAGATTTACACAAAACGTCGTAGTAAGTGAAGTGGATACTGTACCAAAGTGTATGCGTATTTAATTTATCAAAATTAATTAAAAACTATATTTAAAAGCAGCAGATACAGAAATCCTTTTTACAATATGTGGGACTACTAAAAATTCGGTACCAACCCCCCCAAAAAATGTCTGTGCGTTACTTTAGATGAACTAAAAGGCCTCAATGCACGCTATATGGTAGCATATTTCAATTATAAATAAAGATAAAAAGCTATTTGCACCATATTTAATTATCTTTTAGCTAATAATTTATATTATATTGTTTTTATAATGAAATCATAACCAACACAAAGCCGACCGGTACCCATATTCATATAATT
Source organism: Cyclopterus lumpus (assembly GCF_009769545.1). Taxonomy (NCBI): domain Eukaryota; kingdom Metazoa; phylum Chordata; class Actinopteri; order Perciformes; family Cyclopteridae; genus Cyclopterus; species Cyclopterus lumpus. Next base: position 13,063,958 of record NC_046973.1, read on the forward strand.
TCCAAAAATCGAACATCGTAGAGCCTGCATACGATCTGGTGTTTATTAGAACGAACATACTGACATGTGCAGATTCTGATATGTCAAGTGAAGCGCCGGTCAGTATTTTATTTGTTTTATTTTAGATCTTCATCCTTCCGACTTGTTATGAAAGCCATTCCCCTCACCGCCCCAACCGGCAAAATTATACCGATCCAGACCGCCAACTTTATGCATTATAGTAGAAGAATTGTCAGGCTGGAGGCTCAAGGACAAAGAGACACTGAGCACTCTCTCTCTCTCGCTCCTCCCCCCCTCCCACGCCCACAGTAGTGGGAGGATATGGGCTAAATAAGTCTTCCAACTACTTAGTTCTTTTCTTTCTTTTTATAAAAGCAGCGAAACGAGCAGCCCTTCATCAAAGACATGAAGCTCTGTCTCTTAAACACACACACACGTCCCTCCCGTCCTTGAAATTAAGGGATTAAGGAACACCAGCGCAGCAGTCGACAAACCGACCTGAAGGGGTCGTCCCTAATATGCAGGGCCCACCCCTAAATTACCTTTAGTGTTTCGTAGTTATTTTGATGGAACAATGATTTCTCCTTGCCACATGTTTGTTTGTTTGTTTTCTGACACACTGATGTTCTGGTTGGAACTAATAAATTCACTGTTTGGCCACCATGACTTCTTTTTAAAAAAAAAGAAAGAAAAATCTTTAGCCCACAATCAACAAAAACAATCCTCTGCTTCAGGGCAAGTACTGTCATTTGATATGACCAACTTCCTTTGTTCCATTTATTAAAGAGCTTCAATTCAATTTCCCTGGCATGGCTGCCACCAATCAGTTTCTTTTTTTATTTTATAACTTCCACATCTCTCCTTGCTGTTGTCTCCCCATCCTTTAAGCTGTCCCCTTTCCTCATCACTCCCTGACCACATCCTCTCTCTCTCTGTGTGTGTGTGTGTGTGTGTGTGTGTGTGTGTGTGTGTGTGTGCGTGCGTAAGCGTGCGTGCCAATGGGGGAGTTGTTCAGCCTCTCAGTGCCTAGAAAGCAGAGAGTGGTATATCCTTCAATTGTTGGCAGTTTGCACAGGGTTCAGTTTTCGTGACTTTGGTTTGGTTGCTATGCAACTGCCGTTTCCCAGCGAACCATATACATACATAGCTTTTCACACCTCCACTCTCGCCCCGCCCCCCTGCCATCCTCCCCCTTCCCTTCTCTCCCCCGTCATTCTCTACTCAATATCCTCCTGCTGGAATTCTCTCTCTCCCCCTCAGTCCTCAAAATGCAAAATGTTCTTCTGGTTTTCTTTTTTTCTCTTCAAATTATCCGTTCATACTTTGGCTCCTCTCTGATGTGACCAACCCCCCCTGGTCCTGTTCTTGACTCAGCTGCTGGCAAGGCTTATGGCATCCAAGGTCACCCATAGTGTGTGTGTGTGTGTGTGTGTGTTTTATCACAAGCGCTGTGTTATGCACAGATGTAAACACCGGCTTCAGTGTGTGTGTGCACGTTGTTCTGACACGAGCGAATTCCTATGTGCACTTTCAAGTACGTCAACGCTTATGTATATGTCCTCATGCTGGACATGCCTCCTCCTGTGTGTGTGTGTGTGTGTGTGTGTGTGTGTGGGGGGGGGGGGGGGGGGTGTGTGTGTCCTCGCGTTGCCTGCTTGTATAACTGTCCTCGGCGATAGGGGCGCATGATCCTCGTGCCGCCTGCCTGCAGTCACTTCAGCCGGCAAATATTGACTCTTGTCTCAGATAAAGAGCACAAGGAGAGACGTGTCCCTGTTGGGGGGGGGAGGGGTTAACAGGGAACCAGGAATCACTTGTACTTCTTCACCCAGTGTCCAGTCAGGGCGTGAATACGTCCGCACGGTCGCGCAGGACCATTCGGGTACAATGAACGCCTGCCAATTATATGTCGCATTGTGCGGCAGGAAATATACAGATGGAGGAACAAGCTTTTAAAATAAATTAACGAGGGAAGGGCAACGTAATGCAAATCAAATATGACGCTCATAACCGGGATGTGGACATATTTTAATGGCACATAATGTGTAAATTAACATTAACATTCAAGGGGGATGATACATTATAAATGTGTGTGTGTATTTATCTGCAATAAATTATTCATTGATTAATTTATTGTGGTTACGGTACCTCCCTTATCAAAGGCTTAGCTGATGGTAATACTCATTACTTAACACCAGAGTATTATTAACTCAATCAATTAGACATCAGTCCCGATGTTGTTGTTCACATGTTCTGTATAGTTTTGCTGCGTTGTAATTTTTTTTTCTATCTCCACTGACAGTGACCATTTATCATCTTTATGTTACGGGTTGCTCCGGTTCGGCCGACTCGGTGTCCGTTCTGCTGTCTGGCTGCATATTCTGCGACGGCAACATGTGCATTCAATCATTATTATCGGGTTGGAATTCATGTGTGTGTGTGTGTGTGTGTGTGTGTGTGTGTGTGTGTGTGTGTGTGTGTATGTGTATGTGTGGCCTCTCAGCGTTCGCCTTTCCAGTCGGCGCGATAAACCAGTCGCGTGGAATTTGTCCGGTGATATTCTGCTCACTGCAGCTTTTCTTGCTGCGGGGGACCAATCGAATCAGCAGTTGTAGTTTTAGGAATCTCTTCCAGGAAGATCTTTGAAACTTGTGAGTGAAGATGGAGAAAGCAATCCGGGACACTTACAGTTTTCAATTGCGCTGATTCGTCTGCGTTTCCCATTTGCGGTGCTGCTCCCAAGTGGCAACAGAAAGAAACGTATAGAGAAATCAATGCTGCTTTGAGGGTTTCATTTCAATCACTTTCCAGTTGCAGCTTTGAATATATTGAAAACATTTAGAACCGTTATAAGAATCCATGATAATAGTACGGACTCCACGCCTAACCAACCAGCTTGACATGATTGGAATACAAATTCATAACCCCCCACCCCTCTCTTTACTATCTACTATCTACTATCTGCGTGTGGCAGCCATTTTAAAACACTTTTAAGACAGCAGTGACCACCCCCCCCTCACTCCTTTCAACAGCGTTCAGGGGCATTTTACACACAAAAAAAAGTTATATTATTTTGTATTCTTTTGTTCTTTTTTTTTTGACAAATGTTTTTTTCACTTTACACACAAGACAAGACAAGGCACATCAAAAAGTACACATATAAGGTATTTAAAATAGAGATATCAGTGGCATGATTTGTTGTTCGGCATTACTGACTGTTTCTCAGCAGAAACAAAATAAATAAATAAATACAAATAAATAAAAGATAACAGTAGAGGGTGACAGATATGTACATGCACATATAGATACATATTAAACCCCACAAATAGAATACTCCCACATTCCCTGATGTGACAAACGATAGACTATAGGGTTACAACAAAATCCCCCCCCCCCCCCTAAAACTCCATAAATGAGCTCCAAATCTTTGCAAATGTGTCATATTTCCCTTTAACTACATATGTTAGTTTCTCTAGGGCAAGGCACTGTAGCAGTCCCTCTATCCAATTCCGTTTGCTCGGCCTGTGAACAGATTTCCAAGCCATTGCAATTTTATGTTTAGCTTCAAGTAGACAAAATATTCCCGTCTTTTTTTTGCTATTGTTAAGTGTACAGTTTGCTGGGAAATACCCAAAGAGACAAAGTTGTGGACATAATGGAAGTAGTTTGTTGATAAAAATAGATACAACATTAATAATCTCTTTCCAAAAATCTTGAATGAGGGTGCATTCCCAGAGGCAGTGAGCCAAGCTACCTTTATGTATCCCACATTTAGCACATGTATCTGGTGTATTGGGGTAAATGCGATGTAGTAACTCTGGAGAGATGTATGTTCTCATCAACCATTTATACTGGAGAAACATATGTAGACATATGTCCTGCCATTCTTCTACAGTGATTTCTTCATTTAGTTCTGAACACCATGGTAGCCTTTTGTCATCTGAGGATTCTTTTGTTACAGCGATGTTAGTCTGATAAAACTTTGAGATCAGACCAGCTGATCCATGCTGGTTTAGAGCTATCTTTTCTAAATAATTTAGAGAGGGGAGATTTACAGAGTGCTGTGTCTTTTATTATGAAGCTTCTTATCTGGAGATGTTTGAAAAAATGTTTTGTAGCTATGCTAAACTTTTGCTTGATCTCATTAAAGCTGAAAAGAGTTTGAGCATCATAATCGTAAAAATCTGAAATCTTTCCGATAACCTGCCCATAACTTAAAACCATGGTCGTTAGTACCTGATGTAAAGTTTCTGTTCCCCCAAATAGGTGAGTATTGGGATAGAGGAGTCTTTTCCCCAAGATAACTTAACACCTCATGCCATACTGTCAGCGTATTTTAAACAATGGGGTTTGCAGTGTGTTTCTTCAAAGTGGTTGAGTTTGCTGAATAAAGGTAGAGATATAAGGGGATTTTGGAAGTTGTGGTTTCTTCCATCCTTATCCAGTGCAGTGTTGACTGGTGTTCAAACCAATATGAGGCTGCTCGTAGTTGGGCAGCCCAATAGTATCCCTGGAGGTAAGGGAGTTTTAACCCACCTCGGTCATATGGTAAGTATAACAGGGTCATACGAAGTCTAGCGTGTCTATCGTTCCAAATGTATTTACAAAAACGCTTTATTTTGGCAAAGAAGTTCGAAGGAGGAGCAAGTGGGATGGTTTAGGAGAGGTATAGGAATTTAGGAAGAATATTCATCTTCAGAATATTAATACGCCCAATCATGAAAATTGGCAAAGATTTCCATCTATTAATAGATTCAACCACTGAATCAGTCACAGGGTTATAGTTAGTAGGTACCGTGGATTCTATTGTAGGCGTAATTTTAATACCAAGGTATGTAAAGCTGTTTATTTTGTATTCTAAATAATTATATACTGTATAGTTTACATTTATCTCACATAATGTAGTGATTTTGTATTCTAAATAATTATATATAATTATATGAAGTTTTAAGTTATTTCTCACAATGTAGTTTGTATTATTTGTATTAATTAATTAAGTTATTCATCATAATTTTGTGTCATTTAGATTTATTCTATATAATCCCATAACTTGGTACAAACTTGTTTCTTTTGAAAACAGTTTCCATTCAAACCCAAGGCAGTGTTTCATTTATTTACCGGGAAGTTGTTGGGGGAATAATTCTGAGTTTATGGACCGGTTAATTAGAGGGTTAGCTTCCTTTCATTCCTGTCATTAGCATATCTGACATTTGCTAATCTGAATGCTTATTCCTTTGCACGCGTGAAAGCTCTCATGCCAGTAAAGCACCGCAACGCCTCTGGGGCACACTTGTCATTTTTGAGCCACACTGGATATTTCAGCGTTCTCAGACCCTGTGCATACATATTCTGATATGTATTGTATATTGTCGCCGTACCCATTTCTCTTGTAGCTCAACAGTGAGATTGTAGAATTTGTCCCATACCTTATCAGTAAGGTATGGGACAAATTACAGGCAGCGTTTGATCCATTAGGGTATTCTCTCTGAGACTGTGTTGTGTTTTGATATCCTTCAGGTAAAGTGTAAGTGTGTGTGTGTGTGTGTGTGTGTGTGTGTGTGTGTGTGTGTGTGTGTGTGTGTGTGTGTGTGTGTGTGTGTGTGTGTGTGTGTGTGTGTGTGTGGAGGGGGGCGGGGGAGGATACGCTACCAGTGCTCCAGTGAGTCTTGAACACTCAGAGAAACATTCATCACACACACACCCCTGTGTCAGGAGCACCACACCACGCCACACCCTACACATAGAGAGAGCGGGTGATGTTATCAGACTGTAAGCCGCGCGCTGTATTGTTGAACAGGCTTCACCAGTTTCAAAGGATCACGTCTTGTTGTTTCGCCCGATGGTTTTATACGTACTGTACCGTGACTGGACGTCTCCACATCATTCTGCAGTCCCACACACTGACTAACAAGCAAGTGATCCTAATTTTACAGCCCAGTTACTTAACGAAGAAAAAAAGAAGGAATAAAAAGGGCACAGATGCAAGTGGAGCTTCAAAGCAGTGAAAGCCATTTTCAATTATTTTTTACAGATAAGTGCTCTCATGTTTTTCTGCTTTTGGAAGGCAGATGTGTTTCTCGTTGTAGTAAAAGCTGGGCTCCATGTTTATTTTTTCCGAGATAACGTATTATTTAAACCCAGCTTATTATTATTTTTTTAATTTTCTGAATTCAGCAGAATGGAAGTTTCTTCCATTAAAAATATTTACACAATGACATTTTTAGTAAATAGTCAGCAGTGATGTGGACAGCTAGAACAGTTTGCAACTGTAATGCAGCTTTTAAAACCAGGAAAATATAACACTAATGACACATTGCAATATCCAAAATCTAAGACGGTATTGAGCCTCGTATCACGTTATCGATATAATGCTCAGCCATAATTTCACACCAACGTCTTGACGGATAAAATAATAAAGTGACGACATTTCAGTGTGGACGTGGATGCAAACTGCTCCTTGACTGTCTGGCGGAGGCATACAACCACGGTAATCCTGGTATAGCCCGGTATAATCGATTTAGAGTATTGTTGCCGTGCTTAGGAAGAAGGTCTCTCACTCTCACTCTCTCACACGCACACACATACACACACTCACACACTCACTTGGCTGCGTACCCACAATTGCTACTGAGTGTGTGTGGGCGGGTTGGTGGGTGTTTTCTAGGCTCAAAATGACATCAACGTCCAAAATCGCAGGAAAATAGATTGTGAAAAACACTGTGAAAAAAAAGAAAGAAAGGAAAAGCCCTAGATACGAGCACTCTATGACCTCATCACTACCTGCTGCCAATATTGAGACAGAGCCTCAGCCAAGAGACTGTGCTTAGTACACACACACACACACACACACACACACACACACACACACACACACACACACACACACACACACACACACAAGCATGCCTTCTGTTCCAGGTCAGTGTGCCAGTCTCTTTAGTAGTAAAGGACATGTTAGCAGGCCCAGAGACAATAAAAACAACAAGTTTATTGATGCCTGGAGGATCTCTTCCCTATTTTGGTTTTCCTGCCTCGTCTCTCGAGGTCAAAGTCGTGGGTGATACAGAACGACAGGTCGTCAGCCCACTCACTGGCCAACCAGCCCTTAAACACTACGAGAACTCTTCAGTATGCAATGCAGTGAGAATGTGAGGAAATGCTGAAAATGAAGAAAAAAAAATCTGTGACAGTAAAATAGGTCAACGATTGGTACTTAAATAAAAATATATAGTTTAATAGTTCAAAACCGTCTTGACTGGTTATTTTAACAACAAACTATTTCTCGTTTGTTCCTATTGCCTTTAAGACACACACATTGCTCTACTATAAATGACTGTATGATGATATAAGACTGTGATATAGGATTTAACTTGTATTGCCTCATGCCAATGTTCACCCAGTGCAGCGGTGAGGCCCATCGATTTCTTTAATAGTTTTTTGGACAACAATGGAGTTGTATGCCTCAGACTAGAGGGCTGCTATTCAGCACAAACAGACAATACCTGTTATTAAGACGTTTTTTTGACGGTTGGAAAAATCTTTGAATCCTCAAGGGTCTTAAATCCAATATTTGAAGAGAAATTGGATACATTGGACATCTCTAGAACCACTCACACCCACTTCTGTTTTCCAGCCAATCCATCTTTTTTTTTCTCACTTTCCAACAACCAAATGGTTGGTAGTTTGGTCTTTGTGTTGCCACATTCACACAGTCAAATTGGCAGGCAAACAAGGTTCTTTTGCATTCTGACACTCACGCCATAATCCTGGTAAACTATTGATAACAGCCTGTTACTGTAGCTGGTTGAAAAAGGAAGTATCTTATGCCTCCTGCGTACAGAATAATACATATTGTACAAAACGATGCCCGCTCTCTCTCCTTCCATCTTCCTTCATAAGATTAATGTTGATGTGTCTTTCATATGGCGTTTCCTGCTGCTGGTTAATTAGTCCTTCTGCCTAGCTCTCATTTGTTTGCCTGGGAAGTGGTTTTCCTGGAGGGGGTGTTGTTCCTTCAGTATTTGTTTTACATTTCTTTGCCAGATATTAGAAGTGAAATGAGGAGAAAGTGGACAGGTGGGTGTATAGGTGCAAACCTTGACTTCAGTTAACACGGTCCCACCTTTGGAATTTGATTGGCCCTCCCCTGGTGCCCTTCCAACCAAAGTCAGATGCTGAGTAGTTGGCCTTTCTGTATCGTGGATTAATTACTGAACATGTACACGGGTTACAGGCTCAGAAGCCGCTGGACCGGAACCTTTGCATCATGTGACAGTTAACATTCCTTTATTTTTATTCTTTGTTCTAACAAAACGACCATAAAGAGACACCAAATGAACATGAAGTGATACAAAACGACCACAAAGAGACACAAACGCCCTATATACTAACACAAAATGACCACATGGAGACACAAAACAACTCTGAAGGGACACAAAATGACCACATCGAGACACAAAATGACCACATCGAGACACAAAATGACCGCATAGAGACACAAAACTACCACACAGACACAAAACAACCACACACCAATGTAAAACGACAACCTAAAGGCACAAAACCTGCTCATCGGGTAAATTGAATATACGAGTTGTGTGAGAGCGAGATGGGGAGTGTGTGACTTTTTATGCACCTGCCGGACCTATTTACTGTTAATGTATGGACGAGTGGTGGTCACGGGGTTAAGAGGGCTTGAAGCTCAGCCAGGCAAATGGAAGGCATTCAGATAAATGGGTTGACTGCAAGTCTTGTTTTTGAAATGTACTTGAAATGGTGGACGGACCTCGATTCTGTTGGTTGCCTCCACTTGACGATGAACATAGCTATAACGAGGTGTGTGTGTGTGTGTGTCCAAACCCAAGAGCAGCTTGCACAGATGGAGGAAGACTAACAGTGTGTATGTGTCTGTACATTTTGTGCATTTAAATGTGGGTTGCCAACAATAGATGTTCCCACCCCGTAGCCGATTTGCATACTGAGCAAGAACTGTAGCTTTTGTTGTTTCAGAATGAACTCAGTGCAATTGAGTATTCGCCTCCATCGCCCCTACAGAGCCATTGTGGCGTGTGGGAACACCACAGCAATCCACACTGTTGTTTTATCATTGTGAATCACTTTTCTTGTGCAACATAGCCTGCATGTCTTTTGACAGCATGCACATGTCATAGAAATCCACCATTAGCATGTAATTACATCCAAGAGCCATCACGGCTTGACAGATGTTCTGAACCAAGATTGTTTTTCCTCAGCCCCACAGTAAGTGCTTTACCACTCATGAAGACCAACACACAGCTTGCCTCATGACTCGAGAGTATGATAAAAGAAGCACCCATGTTAAAATTCTCTATTTGTCCTTTTCCCTCGCTGCATCCTCCATATCCCGCCGGGGGAACCTGAGGTATCCCTGGTCAGATGGGATATGTAGTACCCTCCAGGTTCTGGGTCTTTCCCGTGGGTCTCCTGCCTTGCACTTCATCTAACCCCTCAATCGGGAGGCAGGCCTCAAGATGCTTGAACCCCTTTACCTGGGCTAGCAGCTTGTTCGGCATAATTAGTTATGCGGGTCACTTTGAAGGCGATGAAGAACTACTTTGTTGTTAAGTCTGGAGAACTTGTCGGGTCCTAAAGTGACCAAACTGAGCCCCAAAACTCGCCGATGACAAAAATAACTGGTGGTTAACAAGTGCCGTGGTCAAAGATGCTAACCTGTCTCTGTGTTTATATCTCCCACAGGTGGAGCCCCTGAAGAAACCTACCTGTGTATGTTCAGAGGCGGGGACAAGCGTCGAATTCTTCTTCAGATGGACTCGGGGAAACCACCAGCATTCTTTTACAAAAGACACAAGATGGAAGAATAGACCTCAAGACTGCCACAGCACTGCTTTACCTCCCGCCCGTCCTCTCCTCTTCCTCTGATCAAATCAGAGAGAACGACCTCTCCTTTTTTCTACCTCCCAGAGAAATAGAGATGGGAAAAGTGAAAGCAAGTTATTATTCGTTATCTATTCCTCTTTTTCGTGTCTTCGTGCATCCATTTACCTCAGGGATTTTCTCTCCCACTGCCTACCTCCTCCACCGAAACGGCCAACCACAGTGACTGGAACACAGGGCAGAAACACACCTGTGACCTCTCGCTGCTGTTACCATGACAACCTGTATTGCCTCTCGAGCTCTCACTGCAGCCGTGACGACCAGCAACGACCTCGGACCTCTTGCCACTCGCCAGCTCAGACCTGCTCACTGCCTGAATTGTACTGATCCACACTTGTAGCCTGGGTTGGTTATTACTGGACGGAGGGAAGGGGGTGCTGTTGCCAGAAAGCCAGCTACGCACTCACAATAGCCTCACCCTTCTGTGCAATACACTCGGCAGGAAACTATATACCTCAGCGACCCTCACTCAAGGAAACCGAAGGGAACTTTTCAGCAACAGCATTCACTATCCTGGTGCTCAAACCCAGGTAACTCGCGCTCACAAGCCCGGTGCTTCAGTCTACCCAGTAGAAGATTCTCCTTTAGCATCTTCCATTTGCCTTAGAGGCAGTAGTATAGCAACAGTAGCCAGGGAGGCCTCCAGAGAAGCAGGGTGGAGAGAAAGCGAGAGAGACTCAGGAGCGCTGCCCCGGCAGACAATTTTATTTTATCGGCTTCCCCAGCAAAGTCGCATCATACACAAGCCTCGTGATCCAAGCGGTAGCATAAATCAGCCATTGCCCAAGAGGCCTCTGGGGAAGATCACAGGAGAGGCTCAGAAGTTCCCCATTTGCCTTGTGTGTCTCCCACATGAAGCCTCAAGAGAAGTTAATCCACCCACGGAGCAGGAGACGTTCTTAAGGGGGCCGTAACAGCAAAATATATAAAGAACTCTCTGGCAGATGAAAACCAGAGCATTGTGAACCGTCGAAAAGTTACCACGATCCGTATTGTGTGACGGGGGACAACGTTCAGTACAGAGAAGAATGCAGCGGTGAGTTCCCTATCTCTTTATTACTTTACATGCTTGTTTATCGGCATGCTTTTCCTCACAGGTTTCTTCTTCTCAACAACAGAAGGTTCTGCATGCTTTAGGGTGTAAAGAATAAAAACGTTTTTCGTCCATGCTCTCATCCTTTGCCATTATATATTAATGATTACAAGAAGGAGGACAAAAGAAGAGATTTTCCATCTCTTATCGTTTCAGGTCTTTGAATCACAAACTGACATTTAAATGTCATTTCTGCCTTATTAGATGATACAGAGTGGAGACGGACAGCTTTGTAGTAAAGGTCATTAACCCCTGCAAGAACTCGTACATCTCGGCAAGGAAACCTCAGTCAGAAGAACACTTGGTTTGTGATAAAAGTCTCCGGGAAGTTTGTAGCTGCATATGATATAAGATTCGGGTTGATTAATGCCCGTGGTAAATGCGGTTTGACGAGCACAAAGATGGCAGAGAGCTTAGAGGGTTGTCGTCCAATCGGAAGATTGGCGGTTTTCGATCCCCAGGTCCTCCAGTCCACGTGTCCGGGGACAAGACACTTAACCCCAAATTGCTCCCAATATGGTCGCCCGTGCCATCTGTGTGTGAACGGGTGAATGACGACCTTTGGCGTAAAGCTCTTTGAGTGGTTATGCAAATGAAAGTCCATTTACCATCACCGCTTTGGTAAAGACGGAAATATATAACTGTCAGATGGATTTCCGTCACCATGAGGACATTTTAATTCCTCCACGCCAGCGGCATGATGGTTTTGCGTCGTGCGGTATCTCGTGAACAGCCAAAGGGAATTTCTGTAAATTTGGCACAAACTTCCACTTGGATTCAATGTGGAACTGATTATATTTTAGTGGTCAAAGGTCATTGTGACTACACATTTTTTGTCCGTAACTCAAGAATTCATACGCTAATTATGACAACTAACCAATGTCTACAAGGACATTAAAGATGTACTCTTTAGAGAAATTACCTCCATTTATGTTGATTTCTTTTGGCTTGGGGATTATGAAATACTTTGTTGTACCTTTTATTTCGTAGCAGATGTTATTTGCCTGGGATAATATATATATATATATATATAGTAGCAGAATGAGCTAATAGCATGAACCCCACGTAAAATCTCATTGTGTGGGAAACGCTGTTAATCATATTTTGGTATATCTGCCAACCCTGATTTCCCATCTAGTTAGCGCAGCTGCTGTCACATTAAACCCTCCTCCTAACTGCATCCGCAACGGCCTTCATGTTGTACCTGCAACGGAATAATCACACAGATGAAACAGGGAATGTTACCGCCGTCCATCATTTAGTGAATTCCTTTCAAACCTGATAAACTTGCATTTTGCACACAAAAAAATCACGACCTAGACTTCCAAAAATCAACTTCCATGTTTGATTACAATAAACGTAACTTTGTAACGCTGTTCATCTGTACACATGACATCTATTGCTTCTGTCCATCCGGGGAGAGGGATCCTCCTCTGTTGCTCTCCTGAAGGTTTCTTCCCTTTTTTCCCTGTGAAAGGGTTTTTTCAGTTTTTTTTAGTTTTTCCTGATCCGATGTGAGGTCCTGGGACAGGGATGTAGTATGTGTACAGATTATAAAGCCCTCTGAGTCAAATTTGTGTTCTGGGCTATACAAAATAAATTGAATCGAATTGAATTAAACGCAGTATTAACTCTGTTCTCTGAAATTATATTTTATTCAAACAACAGGACACGCTGTTCCTTGTCTGACAACGTGGGAAGGAAAGGGAGTAAAGGAAGAGTGTGAATGAGGGATGTAGAGATTTCAGAGAGACGGATTAGAGGTAGATGGTGGAGAATGGGGAGGGGGGAACCGAGGGAATAACATGTGAGCGGCTGAGATGGATGTGACTCCGGCAGCATTACATGTCTTACATCAAAAACCCTCTGTCCTCAGTCAATTAGCAGGAGTTCCACAAGCATCACCATCCGTCATTGACAGTCTGCTCACATCGCGGCAACCACAACTTAATCCCCGCCCCTTTGCTTCGTGTTGCCACGGCAACGCGCACCCTTCCCGAAGCCACCTTTGGCTCAGACACACAGTAATGCACGCAGAGCGCATGTCCCACATCGACCAATCAGATCGGCCGCTGTGTGTTTCTCTCTTTCTCTCGCTCTCTTTTGGCTCAGGTCATGTTTAAGAAGCATTGACCTACCAATCAGATGGCTCAGTGAAGTGAGTATGTGGTCACATATGCATTGGGAAGTGGCCCAGTTGTTTGGCTGCCGCATTAAAGGACACATGGGGCCATAGAAGAGAGGGGGAGAGGGAGAGGGAGAGGGAGAGATCTGATTATCCCGTTTGTGTGCACAGGTACACGAGCGACGAATGAGTCATCACCGGGCGCTCGGAGACTATTACTGCAATCATGCTGTGTGAGATATCTCTCCACTGGGGGAGATGAAACATACAAAACTTCTTTGAGTGTATGAAACATGAATTATACCCAGCTGTACTTTGTAGTTGTAGTTTTATGTTTCAGTTTGATTCTTAACCTCCAGTTTGTATGATGTGATGTTTGGCTGAGTACAGGTTTGTCAAAAATATGTAGAGCTTCCCTACATTTATCTTACAGTTCCTAATTTACTGAATTGACTATTAAATTGAATGATGTCGCCATCGATCAAAACTGACCGAGTGTGTAAAGATATAAGTGATACAGCGGGTTAATTATGAAGCTGCTGGGAGCTGGATTGTTTGAACTTTGGACGAGGTTTGCTGTTAGGTCTGTTTGCCAATTCAAGCTTAACTCTGGGTCTTTACTGAAAGGAAAAATCTTTTATAAAAATACACTTAAATCAAAGAGTGATCGTGCTTTTGCAAAGAGAGAGAATAATACCTGTTCCCCTGGCTTTGCATGCTGCTTCCTGTCGGACAGGAAGTCTGTGATCCACTTGCAGGGGATGTATGGCACGTGCAGCGGGGAGAGCTCATCCTGCAGCAGAGATGAGGTGATGGTGTTGAAGGCAGAGCTGAAGTCTACAAACAGGATCCTGGCCTCGGTTCCTGATGAGTCCAGATGCTGGAGGATGAAGTGAAGGGCCATGTTAATTGCGTCGTCTACAGACCTGTTGGCTCTGTAGGCGAACTGCAGGGGGTCCAGGGTCGGTGAGGGTTTTGAGGTGGGACGGGACACGTGTTTGTAGTCTGTAGTCGTTTTTCGGGGGACGGACGTCTTGAAGCAGGCTTGTCTCCAGGAGGTTGTTGAACATGTCTGTGATCACCGGAGATAGCTGATCAGCACAGTGCTTCAGGGTGGAGGGAGAGACGGAGTCTGGGCCGGCTGCTTCGCGGGGCTTCTGACTTTTTAACAGCCTGTTGACGTTGTTGTCATTGTGGTGGGGGGTGGGATTGGGGGAGGGGCTCTGGGATAGGTGGTTGTAAGGCATGGGCCCCTGCTGAGCTGGGGAAGGGGTACCTGGTGTTTTGGAGTGGTCAGTAGTGTGTTCCAATTAGTTGGTTTAGCAGATGTGTTTAGTCAGCGAGCGTTGGGCCCCTTTCAGAGCGACATTGGCCCTGAGAAGTCTTCCTTCACCATCCCACTGCAGTGGTTTGTGAACATGCAGCGTCGACCTGTGAGCCGCTGCATTGGCTGGTTGAGTATATGCAGGTGCTTTGATGGGCTTTCAACCTGAAGCCCGTGGTTTGTGTTTGATCTCCTACCCATACCGTCACCCTGCTTGGGGTCGGCTGTGGCTCATGGGGGAGAGTGTTTGTCCCGTAACCACAAGGTACCCAGTTTGATTCCCCGCTCTCCCCATAGTTACATGTCGAAGTGTCCTTGAGCAAGACACGGAACCCCCAGTTGTGTACATTTCTTTAAAAAAATAAAATAAAACACACACCACTGCAGCCTTCTCTCTTGTTTTGCAGTCCTGCTAATGCCTGTGTCATTTCTTTTCCTTGGGTTGTACATTTTATAATTAAGCTGGCTTAATTACCTATTTAACTGGTAGTTGAGAACAGGGCAATTTGGAATGTTTTTAATTAACGCTCCCTTTCCATGTATCCCCCTCCTCTGTCTCCTCATTGACCAGAACGTCCTTGTTAAAACATGCATGATATCCCTTTGCTTTAACATACGTCAGCCTCATAAAAAAGGCGCTTTTCTTTTCTTTTTTGCACTGTTTCACTTGACCATTGGACCATTGCAAATAACAGCTGTGTCTTTAAACATCTGTACATCCAGTACGTACAGTTTCTTGCAATTTTGTCAGGTCCACATTGTGACAGAGACAGTACGAGAGTTAAATTAGTAATAGCTGACTGTAGGCCAATTCAAATCGAAGAATCTTTTACAATTTTTTTACTTTTAACGTATTAGATGTCTGTGACCTTTGCACACGAAAAGCGGGCTTGTGATTATAATTTACCCCAGGACTATTTTTATCACATCATTCATTCCCCCTCTTTTGCTCGTGTTTTACTGTCGCCCAAGATTAATGTCAATGAAGCGAGAATACCCCGAGATGGCAGCCACTAGTTAAGTAGGAATGATGAAATGCAAGAATAACACACACCAAGGTCTAGGTCCATTTTGTATACTTTTTTTATTACCCAATCACCCACTGAATCCCCTGTGTCCAATTATCCCATTTATATGTGTGTGTTTTAATCAGCACTAATGGTTGACCTTCACTCGATTTTCAAGTTGACTCTCTCTGTCTCTACAAAACAAGAAATACTGGTAGAATCTCATATTACGGGTTCACTACCACCTTTTAACACTATGCAGTAAAATGACATGGATTATTTCTGATATCGTGGCGATAAAAGATATTTTCACCCAATTGCCATACGACATTGAATTAAAGAAGATTTAATGTGACAGGTTTTTAATACTGTTCCACATTCAGTCAGTATGTCTCTAATAAGGTCTCAGATCAGCTTTGCAACCATTTATCCCCCATTCTCCTTTGCCAAACTGGGTCCCACCCACAACACCTCTGTTGGATCTGGTTGGCCTCAATTCCATTTATTCCAATTATTTCACTTGAAAACAAGTAAAAAGAAAGGGGGAAAAAACAGCGAGTCTGCACATTGACGGTCCACAACACTTTCCTGTTGGCAGTGATAGGTAACCCCAATGCTGATCAGTGTGTCCACAAAAACTCCACATTGATTGACAAGAGTTTGCCGGATGGGAGACTATCAATACCGTTGATTTCGGGCTCATGTGTGACTGGTAGCTATGAATTGTTCAAGCGATGAGACTACATAATCTCCATTAGTCTTTTTCTAATCCTCGGGCACAGACTGCAGGACGCAGTAGCAATGCAAAGCCTGCAACATATGCTATAAATATACAAATGTTGTTGCTCAGAAGCATTCACTACTGCTATGTGCACCAGGGCAGAGGTTGTTTACGCAGATATGCAGGGGAGTTCAATTGCTGCAGTTTTGCAAATCACGAGTCGCGGTTAAATGTCGGGAATCTAAATCCTAGCGTTATCCGGGTTGGTATGACTACGCAGCTAGGGTAGCTAGTTATTGTACAGGACCTGACATGCTGTCAATACAGTATGTATACAACATGTGGCAATAAGATTATTTTTATTATTTTTATGTGAATACAGCAAAAATCTATAAACCAGAAGTATTCAAGTAGTTCATTCAAATGCTAGTGTTTATTTAGTGTCCAGAGATACTGCTGCGATGCCGCAAACCACTGAAGCAACATGGTGAAATGGCTGCAATCGAAACTATAAAATAATAATCATTATGGTCTATGGTTAAATGAATCGCGCTTGCTTTGGTATCAGTGCTGAAATGTGGAAAACAGCCAGTCAATGAGTAATGATACTCATGAGGGAGTGGCTTCCTTTCATATTGTTAAATAGGCTCAGTGATGTGATCTTAAAGGGTTCAAAAGGCATTTGTGTTATTTAATCTCGACTTTGACCGTGAACTTTTGTACCCTGGGAATGAGAGTCACCTAATGATTTGGGTTCAGCAGTCAGTCTGGGTCTCTCCTGCTAGCAACTTAGCGCTTTAGAAATGAAGCAGGCTAACAAAGTTTTTTTAGTTTTTGTTAAAATCTTTAAATTGATTTTATTTATATATTAATAGATCTATATTTTCCATTTTGGGCTTTTGGCTGAGTGAAACACTTCACCTACTTGCCCAAGGGACAAGTGTCTGAAAAAGCTAAATGTCAAGCAACCGTAGCAGCCTGAGCCTGGATCGGTCAATCTTCTGCCTGCCGATTCCTGCAGTGTCACATGTCCAATTCAGTGGCCCCCCTCGCATCTGTCAACCTGCTGCATCTGTCAACCTGCTGCTCTCAATCAATGCAATATAAAGACATATGACGGCCCGTGTGTGCTGACACTGACGCAAACCGGATGAACACACACTATCAATACTGTGTTTGACATACATCACCTAAAGTTTACTTTCAATAAATGTTTTCATACATGACTTATAATATCATATCATTTGACTAATGTGTGCTTAATGCCCATTAGCTCTTTGGATTAAAGTTTTTCTTTAATCTTATTAATGGAAACACGGTAAACCGCATAATTGGAGTTTACTGGAGAGGTCGGTACCAACATTAATGTAAGCCTGCAAGAAATTGCAGAAGGAATGCTAAATGTGTGTTTGAGGCTATTTCACGTCTGACTGGTCGCTCAGCACCGCTCCCCTTAGTTACTGTTGCTCCACCTGGATTTATTATCACGGATACTCTGAGCAAATGGCCAATGACAATGATGACAGATTACACCTGAACTCATAATCAGTTTTTGAATCAAGAAAAAAAAGGCGTCTAATTTTTAGTTTTCTAGTTTTAGCTAGCTAGCTAATTTAGCTATTGTTAGTGCCGTGAGACGGCTGAAAAGCCCGGAAACATTTCCAGCTGAGTCGGCATGTTGTAGATTCTTGTTCACGGCACTCGGATACAGAAGCTGTATTTTGTTCGTCCAAAATTAAATATAATGAGGGGAAAGTTAAATCAGTTTGTTGTATAAGTGTGTACATAAGACATACATTTGTTCAACAAGAGCTAAATGCCAGCGGACTTGTCAAAGTTGTAGTCCAAACACCAGCTTGCATCCAGGGTTATTTAAATGTTCCGGTTCAAGTGAGAGAACCTTTTGGTTGTGCTCATGATTTAGTTTTGTCTAGAAATTAGAAGTTAAATCCTCTTCTCATCAAATCACCTGTTTAGTATTCTCTTGGTGTGTCTGCACACAGATCATCGCATGGTAGCATTTTTTTTCTCCCTCCCTTTACAAAAAGCTGCTCTCTATTCTTGCAAATTATGACAAACAACTTCCAACCCTTTAATTTAATTTGCCCAAGCTGGGTGATCCATCACAATTAACACAAAGCTTTAATTTGGTTTTCTAGCAGTTTTCTCTTAAGTCTTTATTTAACTTTGCATAATGAAGCTTTTTCATTTCAGAAATGGAAATCTCTTGAGAAATAATCCCTACAAAATATGACATATTGCTACCTAAACCCCCTCCACCCCCCCTTTTCTTAAACCTGAACGGCAGCTAACTCGCATAAAGTTAAGGCAACGGAATATATTCATTACAGGATTAATTACATTAGTCAAGGCAAGGGGGCAGATAAATACTGACTCGACAGAGCTGAACATGAAACATTATTTGAAATATATACTGCATATTGCAGAAACGAAACAAACCTTTAACATAAAGAGATGACGTATGAAACGTACCCCGCAGTTGTCTTCCGCTGGACAGATTTACGAGCTAACAGATGGCCGCTGTTTACAATCTGTAAAGCAGAAGACCGTATAGGCAGGGTGTGAAAGTAGGACGCAGACATAAGTTGAAATGATTTACAGTATTTGGAAACTGCATGAAATCATTTGTAGGTTTACACCACACACTTTCCATGCGCAATAATAATAAGAAAGTACGGAAGCACTCAGGGGAAAATTCTGATGATCCATTTTCTCCTAATGATCTAAATAGTTTTCTCTACTGTTTTTATGATTTAGGAACAGTTGGAAAGAACATTTCCAGGATAATCTTTCTTAATTCCTTACTTTTTTGTTTTATCTGTGTCATACTAACTTTGGCCACAAGAGGCTGACGTGCACCCCGTTCTAAATGGGACTAAACACATTAACGTTGTCTTGGGTTTCAATTCCTCCATCCACAAGACGCATACATCCGATAGCAGCTGGACCACGCGCTGAAGATGGAAAGGTCAATAAGAGAAGCTCAGAAAAATACGGTGTTGGGATTCAGGTTCGCTCCGGCTTCATTTTGCAATTCCAATACCGTTGGTATTTTCCAAGTGACTTAAACTGATAATATCATAACTAGATTGGCTGGGGGAGGAGCTCAGAGAGGTCGTAGCAGGTTATATATAAGAAAAGGATTAGTAGAGGGGGGAGGTCAGAGGAAGGAAGGCTGGTCTCGAGATTATTAAGTCCATCCAATGACGGAGAAGTCCCGGGTTTTTATCTCCACCACCAACGCCGTGTCCTCGGGGTCATAGAACTCCTTATGAGATTTGGTTAAAGATGCGACAGGGAGAATGTGCATTGGCAGAATGTGATGATTTAGTTGACCTGTGGAAGTTGTGACTGCCACGCGCTCCAGGTTGTCTGGTTCTACGGCTTCCTAATGCCCACATGTTATTAAGCCACAGTATGCTGCCCCCCTGGCGTCGCCATTACGCAAACAAACAGGAAGTCTGTGGAGGCGAAGGGCCACAGAGAAGGGGAAAAGGATTTGTTTTATTGCCATCATTTATTTCACCTTTCAAATTATTTCAAAGCGAGGCATTGTGATTTTTTTAAATCGCCAAATCTCTGCCAGGCGGACTTATTTCTACATGAGAACGGTATATTTTGTCATATCGCCCAACCATATTAAGAACTACGGTAGCAAAATGCCTTCTCCAGAATCTGTGTTTTGTCCGTTCTGGGCTACTGTAGAAACATGGCTGCTTCTTTATAGGTGACCAGGGCTCATTCTAAGCTTCCAATACTCTTCTTAGTTTCAGGTGATTCTAAACTAATTGTTGTGAATATTATATTCCACTTCTGCTAATGGATCCCATTTGGGCCTTTTAAGAAAAGCTCAAAATAGTGTCTGCCTGTCAACCTGCCAACTACAGAGCCGTGCAAGCGAGTGCTGTAAACACGAGCACTGAAACAAGTGGCAACGTGAATTAACATCAAATTCTTCACTCCAAGCTTTTCTTTTTGACGGACGGATGGCAACAACAACAGATTTTAGTTAGTGAAACGATCTAAAACTGTAAAAGCGCTGCAGAAAAATGAAACAAAAAAATCAAATAAAGAATTGCCAGTCAGCTGGTTGCGCCTCCCTCTTTTTGTTCCTGCCTGGGCAACAAGAGCGGGTATCAGATTATGATTGTTCCTACAGCAGGGTCAATTATACAGCTGCAGCTTATGCTGAATGAATAACACCAACGGTGGACGGAGAGATGTGTGTGTGTGTGTGTGTGTGTGTGTGTGTGTGTGTGTGTGTGTGCGTGTGTGTGGGGGCGCAGTCATTCTAACACATCCACACAAACAGGAGAGGGGAGGCGAAAGGAAGGTCAACCGTGGAAGACTCACATTCTTGGCAGCGCGGCTGATCGTTACAGAGGGAGAGAAGGGGGGGGGAGAAAGAGGAGTGGAGGATGAGAGAGTGCAGAGATATGGAGACAGAAGGGGGAGAAAGCTGTGGCGCTTTGATTTGAGAAAGAACAGCGGTTTTGTGTTTGGCTTCACGGGCCAGTTTCTTTAATGTTTGACTTAATGCATATAAATATATATATACAGTGTATATATAGCGATGTTTGCCCTTACACTCCGTGTGTGCGTTCACAGCGCAGCCTTGTATGTTGCTTTAATATTGTTCACTTAAACAGAAGAAAGAATGTCAAATTTATATAGAAGAAGTGAAACGTTCAGTGTGTTCAATACACATCTGTGTCCACGCAATGCCTCAGGCCGCTGGGTGTGAGGGAATACATATGTCTTTGCAACCAAATCAGCCCAAATCACTTTATTTTCTAAATTAAACCAGCAACTATGGATTATTTACTGTATATTCCCCCAACATTTCTTTTATACAATCTATGAAAAATACAGTTTTCAACATAAAAACCTATGAAACGCCACATTTTGATACACCATAATAGTGTATTCAAGTAATGCATTTTAGCTGCTACTATATGTTTTTGTCTTCTAATGTCCATTGCAAAAGAAAAAAGCTTTTTTTTTTTTTCCAGAAGAGTGATTTATGGCGAGACCGCTGCTGATCCATCATCACACACGCATGTGAAATGTGGTATAATTACACAGTCTAACAACCACAGTGGGAAAGGAAGTGACCGTTCTCGGCCGATACTCATTCAAAATGTGCTTTTTGCTGATGACACTATGCTGTGAAAGCTTGTAGCGTTAGCCGTACTGCTAACGCGCAGAGGTTGCATAGACTTACATTATGATGCGTTCAAGCTGTGTTTGGTAAAAAATCTGTGTTGGACGGTAATCTTTTTTTAAATACTTTTTGTTTTTGGTGAGAAACTTGAATAAACCCAGCTGTCTGAAGAAGTTTTCACAGCAATATAAAATACATGTTAAAGAGGGAATTATCACCTGTTTAACGCCCTAACACTAACTTTAAGCAGCTAATACATCATTAAAACTACAAATGACATAAAAATGATGTATAGAAATAGTCTTTATTTCCTCATCATTTGAATTGGGTGCTTTTATGGAAATCGTAGTTGTTTGTACATCTGTGGGCACATTGATAACAGGAACTGCCGATATCTCTATTTGGCGTATTTAATGGTGCCAAAATTTGAAGGAAAAATATAACCCACTCACTATAATTCCCGTTGACATCCATTAAAAAAACTAAAGTTGTGTAAACTAGTTTAGAAACCAGGAGGCGACCTCCGGGTCTGGAAAGTGAATCCAATGTGTCAATCAAGAATTCATGTCTACTAATCATGACACTTGCACGCAGATGTCCAATAGATGAGGACGTAAGATGCCACATGACTGGCGGGTGGAAACGGGCCGAGGCTGTAATCTGAGTTTAAACTGTGTGCAGCGCCGTGTGAATTCAAACACAGATCTAGAACTTTCCACCCTCCGTACTTTTGTTTAATTTATTAACTATGAAATGAGCGCCTTGGCAGCGTACCGACGCGATGCCGTGATCGTGATGCGTGTGAGCGCTCGCTGCTGTCGCACAAAGCGGTTGTGGTGTGTGAAGGCAGATGGCGCACTTAGGTTGCCATGGTCTGCCTCTTGAGAAAGGATAAAAGCCTTCTTCTTCTTGTTCTTCTTGTTCTTGTTCTTTTTCTTCCTCTTCCTCTTCCTCTTGTTCTTTTTCTTGTTCTTCTTCTTCTTCTTCTTCTTCTTCTTCTTCTTGTTCTTGTTCTTGTTCTTTTTCTTGTTCTTGTTCTTGTTGTTCTTCTTGTTGTTCTTTTTCTTATTCTTGTTCTTGTTCTTGTTCTTGTTCTTGTTGTTCTTCTTCTTGTTCTTGTTGTTCTTATTGTTGTTCTTGTTCTTTTTCTTCTTCTTTTTCTTCTTGTCTGCCTGGAAAAAAGGTTTGCTCAGCAACGTTGTTCGGTTTGAGTACAAACACAAAGTTCTGAAGCAACAGTCCCTGTTATCACTATGTGACTGTTAAGGCAAGTTTCAAACTTTCCAAAAGGTACTCTATAAGTAAGCAAGCCAGGAGCTGTTCTGGAGCTTTCAGTCCAACACATGATCAGCCGATCAAAGCTTCAAAGCTGAAATTGAGAGTCCTCCTCATGACCTTTGGAACAGCTGTTTTTTTTGGACTATATGATTTATAGTCTGTTTTTTTCCAAATGCTTCAGCTTCTCAAATGCGAGATTTGTTAATTTCTTTAATCAGTTTAGACTACTTTCCTACTTTGGGAAAAAATGAACTTGTGTTGAAAGCAGGTGAAGTCTCTCTGTAAGGCTGCTGGAATACAGCATCCTGCGTAACACAAGCAGCTAGCTGGGGGAGGGGGGAGATTTATGTTAATTTCATGTATTCATTCGAGGAACGTCACGTCCTCCTCATCGCTCCCCACGGACATGATGTATCTGTCCGCTGCCATTTTCCATCTCTTCAATGTCAAAAGACATTCGCGTCACATGCACATCATGATTTATTTGACACTTCCTTGCACTTTGTTGCACTTTGCTGTCATCCATACATCAACTTTTCAACCACCGGCGTACGAATGCAATATTTCAGCTTTTCACTTTTTTATTTCATAGAGTTTTTTTTCACAAATAAATGGAATTTGAATGAATATACCTGTGTATATGTAACCCTGGTTCTATTAGCTCTGGATGACCGTAAGATGGTACAGTGGAAGAGATAGAGGAACACTGGAGCAAATAGGACAGACCTTCAAGGAGAGGGGGGTACAGTGTTTGTGTGTGTGTGTGTGTGTGTGGGGGAGGGGGGCGTCTTCAAGCTGTTCAGTTGCTCTTCAACCATGACGACCTGCCCACTCACACTCAGCTGGATAAATATTGTGGAACATCAACTTTCCCCAAGGAGAATATTCCTCGGTTTCCAACAACTTCACAGACACACAGACACACACGCAGCTGGTAAATGCAGTCGCTGGCAGAGAAAACGGCAGCCATACATAGTCAATGAGAGCGGGGAAAACAATGAGCACACAGAGCGGATGATTACTGTAAATAAAAGAATGGAGCGGAGGACGCAATGCCGCAAAGGGAGCCGGGGAGAAGGAGAACGGGCTGGAATGAGGAGGCACGGGGCACGGAATAAGTTCCCACTCTGTTTTTCTATGTTCTGTGTCGATTTTGAAACATAAAATAAGTAGCCGGTAATGACTCAAAGACGACGTTCAAACACATAGCCGCTGTTGTTCTGCTGCGCCATCCCACAAACGTCTGGAATCCGCCCGCTCCCTCCATTGGCGGCTGCACCTGCCTCGTGCTGGAGGGTGAACGTCCGTATATTCACATTGAATCCCTTCAGATCTTTTGTGATGGTGTAGAAACCCCCAGAGCATAAATAAATGAGAGTCCCCATGGCAACGCTGCGCTCCCATCACAACTTGACAAACTCTTCTCTAAATTGTGAGCGATACAGCTGAAACATCTGGGAAGAGCTTCTTGACCTCGAGCCATGATTAGATTTTTCATTTCGGTGACATGAGATGATTTGATGCTTAACCCTGACGTCTATAAATATATTCTTTTGCCACCGGGGAGCAGCGGGATGAGCTTCATTGATGTACAGTTTTTCACCTGATGGAGTTGTCATGGTGACCGTATTAGCAAACCGTTACCCAACAACCCATCCAGAGAATTCCGAGCATCATTGGCATTCATTTGTGTTTTTCTGTCCGCTTGATAAATGACATCAATGTGCGCTTCCATCGGCTCCGATACGATCAAAGACCGCTTATGAGAAGCGGATGGAGTCATTTTGACTAATGCCAGATGGGACACTGGTTGCCTAGTGCTGAATTAGACATTTTTAGAAATGTTTCCACTTTTCTGCCGGTTAACGCTGTGATATCGACCTCTCAATCACAAGGTGGCCGCGGCCCAAAGTCCACCCTGCTTTATGGTCTCATTGGTCTCTATATGGGGCCATCATTTCCTAAGCGTCCGTGCACCGTGTGACCCGGGCGCGGGTTAAATAAACATGCTCAGACTCAGTCATTAGCTCATTTGCACTGATAAAATCATCTTAGCCCAGAAGGGCCTAATCTTTGTGACCTGGCTTCGCCCACTAAGTCCGACTTGCAGCCCCCGCCGACCTGTCAGATTTTAGCTCCAGATATAATGCAGCGTGTACTGTGTACAGTACAGTCCTGGATTATCTCGAGGCCGCTCATGTTAAACATGCACCCAGCGAACTGTAAACATCCAAATGTCAACTGTTACAACGCTATTCCCCACCATCAGATAGCTGCAGTGTGTCCACCTGAGTTTTCTTGCAAGAGGGGGGGGGGGTTATTACAGTTTTGCGACAGCCACAAATACCAGATTGTTGCCCTTTTTTTATGTAGGAGCATTTGATTTATTGATTGCTGTAACAAGTACAACAAAGTTACATAATTAACAGCTTCAGAAGAGCGACTAAATGGACCTCGACAAGCATGAAGATGCTTTGACTTCTTTTACTGCGCACAATAGCAAATAAGTTGCGCTATGAAGTTTATTGTAGATCCACGGACATGCACTTGTGATAGCGCCCCCCTCCCGAGCAAAGCTTAGTGTCAAGCATTAGATTAGTCTGAAATGAGAATCCTTTTGGGCCGCTGCAGCTCTGTGTGTGCGCTGACTATAAATATAGAATTTTTTTCTTCCTTCCTCTGTTGATTTGCCGATGTGATTACGGAGCTCGAGCAAGTGATATAGTGGGAGGAAGGAGAGGGAGGGAGGGAGGGAAACAGATCTTTGATCATGCTGTGCTGCTTCCTCTCTCCATCTAATCAGCGTGGACGCCATCCAAGGCATCTACTCTGAGGCAGACGAGAAGCGTGCACGTGCCTTTGACTTGGTGTGTTCAGGAAAATGTGTTGGGAGAACATGTTTCACGAAGACTGAATGTATGTGTGTGTTTGATGGTTAAATAGTATGTATGTGATGTGTTTGTGCGTGCATGCGTGCGTGTGTTTTGTAACACCTGTGTATGATTTCTTAACCTTTTAAACCCCACAGCCCCCAAATAAGGGTCCTAATTAGGAGACTCTGGGTTTTCAGGTAAAACCATAAAGATAATAATAAAATAATATCATGATGTTTCACACAAATTAAACAGCAGAACGTAAGCTACAATAATTAGTAAGCCGTTTTCAAATGCTCCAAACACAACTCACACAATAGTAAAAATAAGAACTCAAGTATCATATTCATAAAGACCAAAAGGCAAGAGGAGTCCACACAGATTCCAGTCATAGTTTTAAAAATCCTCTACACCCAACCCCCACCGTGATACAAGCAAAAGAACACAGTAACACAAATCGCTTCATCACAATACAGTGTGCAAATTTCAAAAAACAATTTTTTTTACTACTAATACAATTTTTTTTATGCTGTATTTGCATGTATTGAACCCCATTAGTAATATAAATGTGAGATATATAGTCTGGTACATGAGAAAACTCAAATGGCACAGATGGTGCCAAATGTGCCCAAATGCCCATTTTTGAGATCTCGCCTAAACTGTCTTTACTAACAAGGCTCTAATTCTATTCTGCTTCACTTTTTCAAAGTCAACCTTTGCAGAGATACTGTTCATATATTGTTCATATATTGCGCTGAGGAGAAAAAAACTACTAGCTGCATAATTTCAAAGAGATAATCATAATAATAAGTGTTTTTTACAAGGCAAACCTGTAATTGTTTTATTTTGTGCTGTGTGCCATCTTCATTTAATCTTAACCAGTAACATATAGGCTGATATTTACACATCTGAAGTATTCTCACAAGTTTTTACTTTATTATAACACCAACATTATTCAAATAGCCCTTCTGGTAGAGGATATACACCCTTTTTAAGTTTGGGTATGTTTTTCGAGCAGAATCCTACAAAAATAGGCTGGGGTGTAAAATTGCCGAGCCTGTCTGTTTCCAGGCAGACTGGATCCCTATGTACACATTGGAGAGTACAAACTGGTCCATCTGCAGTTGATGCACATAACATTGATCTGTATAGCGTCACTGACCCCGCAGCCCCAGAGGACGGGGTTGAGTTGAACTTCTCATTATATATATTTAGTTTTCTCAGGGGGATTTTTTTTGTTTTGGAAATGAAGTTACACATGTTGGAATACAGAAAAGAACAGCTGATCCCAGCTATCAGAGGGCTGACACATGGAGACAGACGAGCATTCGTGCAAGTTGGCTGACTTCCTCGATACATGATGAACTGAAAACAGTTTTCAAAGTCAGTCAGGGATCTGAAAATGTTGCGTCCATTTGTGGGATAATTGTGCTTTTGGAACTACAGTTGCCATCGTTTAGGGGCTTTTTTTGTGGAAGTATACAGGAAGTATAATGTCGCCATGTTGTTCGCTGGTGGCAACTACTTGAGCTATGTGGCTATATATGTTTTTAAAGCAAACTGGCATCATTAGAAGTATGCAAAATCCGCAGTTCCTGTTTGCAACATGATGGATGTAAACAGATCACTCACCTCATCGGAACAAGTGCTCGGTCCGAATCAAACCAAATTATTGGAACAAGGAGCAATCGCATCTTGAAACTGTGTTTGTTGTTGGCTGCTTGTGCGCACGTGTGTGTGTGTGTGTGTGTGTGTGTGTGTGTGTGGATTGCTTGTTCTGATCGCACACACTCTGATGCCATCTACTGTTGCAGCTAGAGAAGTGGAGCTCAGCTGTTTGTTTTTATTTCTCTCTACATATAGTTGCAGAAATCAAACTGGCAGAAAGAAAGTAAACCTTTTTTATTTAAATAATGTTTATTAAAATCAACAGAAAAGACCCAAAACAAACAAAATAAATTGAAATTGGTTAGTACAGTGAGAAATAATGAATTACACACAACCAATTAATCGTTAAGCTTTGTTTAGTTTATTTTGCGCATTTTAAAAAATAAACAAGCATAACACAGATAACACAGATAAATATTATCACAGTGCAGGAAGAGGCCAAAGACCCATTGGGCTTATCTAAAGCCTTCACCTATATAATATTACAATTTCGAGTATTTAAAAAAAAAAAAAAAAAGTATTTTGTGTCGATGTGTGAGTGCAACAACTATAGATATAAAATAAAATCTGAAAGAAGGAATGCATTCTGTGATCTTTGTTTCTTTGTAAATTAATTATCTTTTGAGTTTTGGGATTGCACAATCTCACAATTTACTGATTAACATCAAAATATACTTTCAGTACCAAAGTAAAAGTACTCCTAATTCAGAATGGCTCATGTGAGAAAGGGTAAATAATTACTGATCCATTATTGTATGCATAACTTTAATGTTGCGGTCGATACAAATACAGCTCATTTTAATTAATGTGCCTAAATACTACTTAATAATACATTATAGTGTATTAGTTGATATATATTTTCTATGAAGAATCAAAATCTGCAAAGCAGCCTCACTAGGATCTAATACTGTGACATTAAAAGTACTTTCCCTCTGAGATAAAGTGGACTAGAAGTAGAAAGTTATATCAAATGGAAATACTCCAGTGACCCCGGCTTGATGCATTTAATTTAAATTGTACACTTTTTTTCTTCCTGGAGAGAATGACCCAGATCACGCGATCCTGTGGGAAACACTGTGCGGATTTGTATAAGTACGCGTATGCATGTGCGTTATTGTGTGCAATTTTTCTGCTCAATATATGAAATAAACCTCCAGGGAATCGGCCTCCCCTCATAAGACAACAGTTTTCCTGTTTGTTTTATCCAGCGGTCATGCTAAATGATCCGAGCTCACAGGCCGGCTCTGTGCAGGGAACCAGGTCAGCTCAGGTCACATGTGCGGTAGACCACCGGTGTTGTGGTGACTCTGGTGTCCTCATCTGGCGCTCGCTGTTCCTCGCATGGTCATACGCATACAGTTTATGGGAGGGGGTCAAAAACATGTGATGTAGTCGTAGTTTTTTTTTTTTTTAGTACATGGCGAGTGGCTGATCTTTTAAAAAATATATTACTATTAGTTATATCATAGCATAGCTTTATTTTTGTTAAAGGATCTTTCTGACAGACGCACTAAACCATGACCAGACGAATATTTAAATTTCTGGCTAGTGTCCATTACTCATAAAAGCCGGTCCAGTAAGAGCCAAAGTGTTCAGCCTACCGGAGGAAGCTCGTGCTGCTGTTTACTTTGATTTGTATTCAGGATAAAGACATCAGATCATGATCATGTCAGCCAGTGCCAGTCAAGTATCCTCCGTGTGGTCATAGTATGAAAACAAATACTAATAGAGTTATGGAATTATCAGTTGATTATTATTAAGTGAGTTTCCTTCCTCAACATTTAGGTGCAGTTTTTGAGCATTTGAACATCTGGGACTGATTGTGTTCCAGTTTGTAATGCAGAACTAGAGGTGTGAGAGGCTGGTGTAGCAGGTAGGATGTGTACCATGTTGGCATGTTAACATTTGGCAATTATCACTTGCTAAGGCTGATGGGAATGTCATTGCTTTTGCAGGCGGGCAATCTGCAAGTCTAAAAAGGGAAGCCAGTGTGGAAGTGCCATAAACGTGCATTCTCTCTAAATTCCATCAGAGAGCGACTCCTCTGGTTGTATAGAAGTCTACAAGAAAATGACTCTACTTTTCTCTTGATGTATTCCCTCAGTAAACATTGTAAACATGAGCTTGTGGCTTCTTACAGCATGATGTTCATTTAGTAAATGATGGTACAATTAGAGTCATATAGACCAAAAGCGGGGTATACTTTAGGGCGGGGCCACCTTGTGATTGACAGGATGCTACCACAGCGTTGTCCGGTATGGGAGTTGTCCGTGTTTTTATTGTATAACTTTAACACTTTCATAGTGAGTTTTCAGTTCTTGAGAGTTTGTTGGAACATGTTGGTCGCCTAAAAGAAATGTAGCCGTCAAAACAGTCAACAAGCCAACGGGTGACATCATGGACCGTAATAAAACGTTGGCCTGATGGACGAGAGGATTCCCAAAAGTTTTCTCTAATTCATCTTGAAGGACACATGAACTTTACTTCAGGATGGTGCCAGCGGAATATTTTGTGTGCAACTTCAATCTATCCAATAGCTGTTGAGATATTGAAGTCTGGACTAAAGCGTTGGACCCATCGACTGACCCACCAACAGACATCGCCATCCCTAGAGCCTAGATAGCTGCATTTAAAATAAATGTGTTTTGAATGTGTCAACTCGCCTCAAAATCGGCCAAACATTTTTAGCATTTTTTTGTGCTCGAAGAATCTTCGTGGGATCACTTTCAGTGGTCCACACAGTGAAAAACAAGCTTAAAGGCTAGTGTATGTATTGGCTTAGGTGTATTCAAAGAATAACACTCCTTTATTTTCCCTTTTTATATATCTTGATGGCCAAACATATGTTTGGAGTTCAGATGAAACACACTTTGACCACTTTTGTCCTTATCGTTTTGTTCCCTTTTTTGTGACGCTGCAAAATCCGAGCATAAACAGGTTTTTATTACCTATTTAAGATGATTGAAAATGATGGTGGGTTTCGCGGTCATGCCTTCCTCCAAATAAATTGTAACAACTTAAGAAGTAGGCGTGGTCATTGCGACATCCCCTGGTGGTTTGTGGACGTCATGACGGTCATGCATTTTAAGCAGATCATTGTCAATTTGTGTCACCGTGTGTCTGTTTCTGACTGTGGCTTCTCTCTCTGCACCTTCAGCTCTCTGATGCGTCCACTGATGTCCCGCCCACCGTGCTCCTCTCAGCCAACCACTGCTCAGATTCACAGATTGCTGTCTGTTGAAGGGGCCGCTGGCGAATGCTGAGCAGGCTGGCGAGGTCGAGGTCCGCCTCATTGTCCTGTGATTGGCTGCTGGACGGGACTGAGGCTACATGGAGCCAATGTCCAACAAGCAGGATAGCAACTCATCAGAGGGAGAAGAGAAAGGGTGAGAAAGAGTGTCTGTGTGTGTCACACTGTGATGGATGCCACTTCTGGTTGTGTATGTCCTTCATCTTTGATGTAAACTTGAAAGGAGAGCACAGATTAACAATGGATTGGACGGATGACAGAATTGAGGGATGATGGATGCATGAATGGATAAAGCGATACATGCATGGATGGAGGGATGCATGGATTGAGGGATGCGTAGATGGATGGATGCATGCATGGATAAAGGGATGGATGCATGCAGGCAGGGACGCATCGACAGGGTGATGGATGTACACACAGATGGATCAATAGATGGGTGGATGTACGGATAGATGGACTGAGGAAGTTCACATCATGTGAATCCTCACAGGGCGGATGCAAGGTCCAAATGCATCAGAGACTTGATGCTTTAATCAAAGCGAGGATAGAAACAGTAACGCTCAATAACAGACGAGCGCTTGTGCTGCGTGAGCTTTATAAATAGATAGAGAAAAGGGCTGGATGGGGGGAGGGGGTAGTGTATTTTTTGGAGAGTTAAGACAGAACACTCTGTCACGCTGCCATCTGGGCTCTCTCCATTTCTCCAGCACGTGCAGTCACACACACACTGAACAAGTTCAGATGCACATGAGTGTGTGTGTGTGTGTGTGTGTGTGTGTGTGTGTGTGTGTGTGTGTGTGTGTGTGTGTGTGTGTGTGTGTGTGGAGAGAGATTAGTGGAGCCGGATTAAGAGCAGCGAGGGCAGATGGAGCCACAGAAAGCAGAGAACAGATCAGGACGCCTCGATATGTGACATCAACAGGGGGATTGTCACTTTTGTTTTGTTGCGTGTGTCTCTCTCTCTCTTGGTGTCATTGAGCGCGCACATGTTCTTGAGAGGGCTGCCTCATGCCCTAACCCTTCCCCCTCTGATTGCTGAGTCACGGAGCGATACGCATGCGCACACACACACACACACACACACACACACACACACACACACATGAACACGTTCACACACACAGAGATGTTGATGCAGAACTTCACATAGCCTGGAGTAGAGGATGCTGAAATAGAATGTTGTGTGTGTGCCAGTGTGAAGCCTCTGATTATTACAGGAAATATAGCAAATATTTAAAAAAACATATTGGCTGAGGTGCGCGTACGAAGGAGCGAATAAGTTTTGTTGTTGTATATTGCATCTTGCATGTGTGAGTGACGACTATACCAGGAACAGCATGGCTCGGTCGGTAAAATGGACCAATAGCATTCGAAGGGCCATTCTTCCTCCTCCCTCTTTCAGAGGCCTTGTCCTCAGGTAAACCCCTCCGTGGTCGCGCATTGAGTTTATCAGCTCAGGCGTCACAAGCGAGCGCAACAACAGATGTGTATTAATTCACAAGCCTCTTGGCCATTTGCTATTCCAAAGCAGATTTGTTGCAGAAATGTCAACTCTTGATAATGTTGTTTCTATCTTCATTTATCGTAGCGCTATTTCAAAATGTTTATATAAAAACGACATGGTAAACAGACTTAGTCTAACATAATTTGCATGTTTTTATTAATTCAGATTGTTCTGATTTAATCTTGCCTCGCTATAACATTGTTGGACTCATTTCAAATCAGAATTGAGGCAGCCGGCAGGATTCGTCAGGATTCCAGACATTGTCAAGAAATATATGGTGCCTACATTACCCACAATGCAACTGGAATTCCGTGTTTTGTGCTAGTAGCGGCTAATGTAGCCTCAAGCAGAGCTGAGCAGCGGCGGTAACTTCTTTCTAACTCTTTCAAACCGACACTGACTCACATGGGGCAATTTATCGGATTTCGCCCGGTCGATCATCGGTCGCACAGCTGCAAGCAGGAATTGTCCTATTAAATATAACGCCAGGATGTAATTTCCTTTCAGCGTGACAGTTGTCCATCACATGGGAGCAATGTGTACTTATTTTTTTAATTTTTACATTTTTTTATTATTATTTTAGCAGATCAACTCGGGACAAAAAGCGAAACAATTACCTCTCTAAGTAATTGGCAGGGAGGCCCAATTAGTTTGAGAGGTAATTGTTTTGCCTCAATTGCAGAAAAGTACGTGTCTATATTTGAAATCGGCTTTTGTGACAGACAAGCCTTCATCTTAAAGGATAATGTATTTCATCACATTTTAGTCAGATACCTGGTCCTCATTTTAGCTAGTGGCGTGGCTCTGGTCCACACATTTCAGTGTAGACCAGACATTCATGATCCCCAGAGGATCTCCTGTCTTGTGATTCCCTGACTGCTCCCATTAAGCCACCATGAGGCTCAGGATTGTGGCTTTCAGTAAAATGTCTTGAATTATATCGGATGGGTTGCAATGAAATTTGGTGAAAAATATTCATGATCCCCTTAAGATACTTTTTGTTCTTTTTATCCAGCCATGAGGTCTAATATTGTCCAATACTTTGCTGTGTGACCAAATACCTGCAGAACTAAAGGCTAACTCTGCATTTAGTGCTAATTAGCAAAGTAAGCATTGTCTTTGGGAGCATGTTAGCAGTCTTGTTTAAAAAAACATCCACCATTTTCACCTGATATCTTGGTAAATGTAGATTAAACAGTAAATCCTCATCTCTACAAAAAGTCATGTCACACACACCTCTCTCTTCTTTCTTTTTTTAACGGCAATGCTGTTCCTTTTTCATATTGATTGCTTCTTTTTAATTTTCCTTATTTATTTATTTGTTATCGCTGTTAAGCTACCACCAATGAAGCTACACACCTCCATAACGGGAATGGTACCTTTTTAACACAAAAGACCAGCAGGAAGTCACAAGTATTATTGACGGCAGCTTAACATGAACACAAATGGAAGGAAAAAAACAGCAAAGTATTAAAAATATTTTCTGTTTTGTGCAAAAGTACATTTTCGTTGCTGGTCACGGAAGTTATTTGAATACTTTCACTTGGAGAATTTACTTTTATTTGCGGGCATTGGAGCTTGTGAGCCCGAGATGAGCCCTTTTTAGTGTTCACGCAACAACACTGTACATGGCAGCTTTAAAATCCGTCCGTAAGCGTGGCCTCCACGATAACTGGCTGTCATTGCACTTGGAGGAAAAAAGAAATCAGTGCACTCTAATTCAATTAATGAGATATCAAGCGTCCCCTGTGTCCTCGAAAGACCTCACTCAGCCGTACTGAGACTGCATCAGCCGGTCTTTATGTAATCGAGGTAACATCAAAGCTTAAGTGAGTTTGGACGCAGAGAGGCCAGGAACCTATTTGTGTTGTGGTTGTTTAGTTTCCTCCTTGGGGACAAAACGAAAAGAATAAGATTGTAAAAATAAAAACATTAAAAAAGTGATAATAAGACAGAGAGATAGAAGAATAGAGAAAGGACAGAAAGCGATGGAGAGCGAGAGGGGTTGTACGAGGTAGACCAGATCATGAAACGGTGTGTTGTGATGACACCAGGGGAGGAAATAAATATGCAGACGGACAGACAGAGAGAGGGGGGGGGGTGAGCCGAGGGAGGCTTGGAGAGAGCAGCGAGAAGGTAGAGAGAGAAAGAGAGCGGTGAGGGGGGATAAACAGAGTAGTCGTTCCTCTCAGCAGCCAGTCTGAGGCGGAGCGCCACTACTGTCTTAGATATCTTAGCTGATAGCAACACTCTACTGTACTTCTCTGGGATGGACTTGAGCACTCGGGTCACCGGGAGGTGGGTTCAGGGTGGTGGGATTTAAGGACCTCCTCCTCCTCCTCCTCAGTGGTTCACGGATCAACGAAAGCTTCCGTGCACACTCAGGCTTCTGCTTTTGCAGTGGAACTGTTGCAATACTAAACAAAAGGAGCCACGCGACTGCACACGTGCACTGACTCAGCTCGGCCGTTTGGGAGGCTGAAAGGGTAGAAAAGGGTCGCTGGGGCGACATTCTTATTCTTCCCCTCCTCCTTCTGGTAGTACTGCAATCTGGGCAGCATGCACATCTTACAGCCATACTGCATCAACAGGTTGGTGTTTGCGTGAATGTATTTGCGAATGTATTACTCTGTGTGTTAGAAGTGGGTGTGGGCGTCCGCTGGCATCCAGCGCATGTTTAGAGCAGATAACGTGAGAAGTGTGTCTGTGTGTTGAGTTAAGAAGGCTGGCCTCTGTGTCGGTTGGTGTTATTGTCCCTGCTGACAAATGCACAAAACAGTAGTCCACAAATTGGATTTCCTAAAGATGATCGCATGTATGTACTTTAATCTCAAATAAAACATGGCTTTTCATGCAAAACATTTTTTTATCCCTCAAAGTAGTACATTGTGTTTATTTGGTGAGATTAGTGGAAGAGAACGTGACGTTTTACTAGTCGAGTGGGAGGGTCTGTAGCAATCGACTTATGTAAATGTGCCCGTGCATCCTTTCTTTGTATTGTGTGGGAGGTGATATCCATTGTTAATGCATGTGATTCTATAAACCATGCCAACTTAACACTGACGCTTTTGTGAAAGCCACAGTATCTTCCAGCTGACTATCTTTCAGCTGATGCCCTCAGGACAGAGCCTGATTCTGCCTTGGTTGCAGCTGTAGTACCATGTGTTCCTCGGGGGGTGTTCAAGCCTCCGTTTGTAAGGTTTCTAATGAAATGATGGCACCATTCAAAGCTTTGTAGCAGCATTTATTGCTGTCTGCCACAATGTCTTTTCTTGTTGCTGCTCCTGGGGCACCAACATTTGACATTTTCAAAGTGAATACACATTGGCTTTAAAGTTTTATTTAGCGATGTGTTTGACAGCAATGGATCAAATAACTGTGTTTTAATATGAAAGAATGTCAAGTTTCTACCCTCGTAAAAGGTGTATAATACGAGATTAAGAGCATTTCTATTGCGTCAACATGGCGACACGGCTTGCAGCTAACAGTGCTAACAGAGCTAACTGTGTTTACCTGAGAGGGAACCGGGGGGTCGGTGTTACGCTGCCGCGATGACGCGGTCGCAATCAGCTATGTGAACGGTGCGGTGTGGAGCTGCGACCGTAAGCTAGCCAGGTGGGTTCCTGAGCTCAAAAAATGCATGTGTGCCAGGCCCAGGTACGTAAACAAAGAACAGAGAAATTTAGTTTAGGACACACACAGAGGAAGAATTAGTTCATCCTCTGCTCAGGTAGACATTACCCCAATAAATCAAATAGTGCTCCATTCAAATAAAAAATAACAAAAGTGTACAGAATTGATGTAACATGTGTGTCTATCTGCACTAATAGAAGCGTCAAACGATAGCACGTCTGGCTAACTAGCTCACTACACACAATAGTAATCCTGGAAACAGCTCAATTCATCCAGAGATGGCGTTTCCAGCCAACGTTAGCTTGATTAGCGAGCTAAACTCCACCAGCTACACGTGTCATTTCAACCTGAATTCAAGGGCCCGTTTTAAAAATTGCTACGATTTTTAGTGGTATCACATTTTTCAAATCGGCCATCGTTGATGTAAACTGCATGCAAGAACAGAAAGCATGAGAAGTGAGAACAAAGTGAGAGGACAGGGCTCAGCTAACGGAGTGCTTTAGCTTCTTTTTATTATCCAGCCCCAAATTTGCTCAAGAAACCCACTGAGAACAAAACATCAGACAGACAAAGTTAGCAACCGGCTGGTGAACATAGTGGAGCATTTAGCAGCTGGAGAATAAGATATATCCTGGAGATCAAAATGGAGCAAATAAGGAATGCCGCTTTTAATCGCACAAAGCTCATTGTATCACAGGTTTTAAAGATGTCTAAGTTTTTTCTATGTAGACTGTAGTAGACTGTGTTTTTTTACTCACGATATGTCTTCTTTGACAGAGCCAGATATTTATTTCGATTGCCGTCTTTGCATGAATGGAAACTAGACTGCCAACGTTTACATGCCCACCACCATCTGATGAATTTAATTAATTGCCTCATGTTGTGGAAACACTGTCAACACTGTCACAAACTCCATAAACTATTGAATTAATAGAGGCAGAAATGATAATGTGAGTGTTTCTGTTGTGGTAGTAGCTCAGATCACAGTGATCAGAGACTGGAGTAGACAGTTACCCACCATGTTACTGCCTGACCATGTGCACAGCAATAGAAGTAATAAGTCTGCTCGACCGTGAAAAGCAGCAAGAACAGAGAAAGAGATGTCAGGATTTTCTTTTTGGGGGGGGAGGGGGGGTTGGAAGAGGAAAGTGGATTTGACAGCTAGAGAGAAACAGAGGGAGGGAGGGGAGGAAAGTGGTGTTACCTAATACTGCTGATGGAATTTTAGAGGACAGGATAACATACTGTATGACATAACATATCTGGGAGGAGGAAAGAAAAAAGGAAAGTTGAGGACGCATAGAGTAAGAAATGAGGAGTGGCCATGGGGAGTAGCCAAAGACAGAGAAAGAGATTTCATTGAAGAGAGAAGGGAAATGGGGGTGGTGGGCGGGGGAGAGCAAACAGCCCAGATGGACAGATAAAAGGGAAGGGACAGAGGACAGTAATCCAAATCTGCTGCCAGGAGCAAAGGCAGAGTGCATCCTATGAGAGTGAGAAAAGAGGAAGGACAGAGAATTAGAGAAGGAGGTGGGAAAGAGATGAGTGAAGAAGTTATCCATATCCTGGTGTGTGTGTGTGTCTGTGTGTGTGTGTGTGTGTGTGTGTGTGTGTGTGTGTGTGTGTGTGTGTGTGTGTGTGTGTGTGTGTGGTCTCCACGTGTGTTGGCGTAAGTAGGATTCAGTCATTATACCGAACAGACACTGAAAGCACAAGATGTGGCTAGGCTTTGAATTACCTCCTATATATATTTTGTATTTTTATTATATGTGATTGAAAATCAAGAAATGATATAGCAAAGGCAAAAATGAATTCACAAATACAGCAACAGGGAAAGAAAAGAATCCATTTGAGGTTATGGTTAAAGAAAAGAATCCATTCGAGGTTATGGATTCAGACATGCCTCGGGTCCAGCTGTTTTGCAGCGACTTATCTTCAATCAAGCAGACTTTAATAAAAAAATACATGCACACCAGCACAAGTCCACTCCATCTTTTTTGTTGTTGTTTATTCGTGTTTAAAGGTTGGCTGCTGTTGAAGTCGTCCATAAGCGGCCATACGCGTACAGCGGGCTACTACTTAGCTTAAATTAGCTTCTGGTCATTTTGCATGGGCTGCAGAGTGAAAACAACAAAACAGTTATCTTAAAGCTTGGTGGATTTGCATGTTTATATAAAGAGTTGGTTGGAATATTCTAGTGAGGAATCGACAGAGAATTATCACCCTACTCTGCAGCTGTGTGTTGCGTTATAGCTTCTTTTAGCTCATTGTTTTTGTTGGCCGGTGTTGCGTCTACGCCTCGCTCTGCTGCCACCAAGTGGACAAAATAATAGTTTGATACAGCTTTAAGTTTGGGTGACTTGCTTTGGCGAGGGAATATATTGCAAACTTTTTGTTCTCTGCAATCTGTTGTAAAAAGAACAGAAAACAGAGCAGAGTAGCAAAACATATGTTGATGATTAGTTGTTATAATTTGTTGTAAGATGCTATCAGTTGTACAGTACTTTAAGTGGTCGATTGTTTTTCACATTGTAACATCGCTCTCTCCTTTTCTTTCTCCCCCACTACCAATCCTCTCCCACTACCGCCTCCCAGGTGGCCAGATGTGCCGAAGAGAAAGAGCAAGAACAGCCAGTGTTCGCTGAAGAGCGTGTCAGGTAAGGAGTTATGATCTCCGCCTTCGCCTCTTTGTGTTTCTGTCCACTCCAAACAAGCCAGCGAACACCACGCTGATGGGCTCCCTCGGGCATTCAACGTCGTCCAAGGTGTGATTACTGTGATAATCTCCTCTCCGTCGTTATAGTTCTGTTATTTTCCTTCAGAGGCTTTGTTGGACTCAAATTAGCTCACCTAGGACAACAAGACCCCAGATTAATAGATTTGTCGGAGTAGAGCGGCAGATGGCAAAATAAATGTGAGTTACAGTTTTAAACTTCATATGGCACTTGTTTTTGGATACATCTCTGAGCCAAACATGAGCAGGCTCAAGCCTTGCTGAAAGTCTGAACAGCAATCAATGAAGCAACAGGTATCGGGGTAAGAGCATATGTGATGCCAGCCAGTTATTGTACAGTTCGACTTGATTTAGTCCCCATAAAGGTTATTGTCTTGAAATCAGTGCCTACAGTATATTTAGCATCGTTCTAGGAATTATACTTAGAAATGCAAAGTAAAGAAAGGACATATTTATGAAGTAATGTACTAATTTCATTCAGTGATTAGTTTATATGAGGACGAACAACTGATGATCACTTGATTAATCACATGTGCGCCCTGAGTAGGAATGGACACAAGGGGGTTTACCTTCAGCACATCAGCCCAGTGTAGTGTGCCTTTACTTAAAGTAAAACAATATATATTTATATTCCTCTGATTATCTCCAGGAGCAACTAACGCATACAATAAGCAACACATAGTGGTCAACTATTATAAAAAGGGTGAAATGATCTGAAAACAAACAATAGAATAACAGATCATTTGTATTTTATTTCAACTTTCTTCTTCGTTTGTGTTGTTTTAATTCAGTTCAGACAAGAAGACAGATTGCAAAGATTGCAACAGAAGTCATTGGTACCCCTGAAGCTTTAAATGGTCTGTTCGCCTCTGAGCCATCGAAGACCCCAACAAGCCCGAGATCAAATTGTATTAATATCTTGCATTGTTCCGATTGCGTTTATGTGGATTTGTTACTTTATATATTACACTGAGAATTCTACTTTATTCCACATCGCCGCAGCTTATAGGACAGAGTTGCATATTGAGAGTAAAAAGGATTCAACATTTCGCTTCTGAAATGTCAACATGAAAAGCGTATTTCATAACATTCTGGGAGTGTGTCTGTAGACCTCGTCGGCTGGCGTGATGTCACGTCTCTGTGCCTGAAAAGATTCTTATACGTTCTATCCTGGATCACAGCCTCCTGGGACCCCTATGCGCAGGAGCCTTATAGGAGCCTCTCCCCTTACCTCGTCATCCTCACTGTCCGTTTGACCTCATTAGCTCACACTTATTTCCACCCTGTCTAACTCTTCCTCCTCCTCCTCCTCCTCCTCCTCCTCCTCCTCCTCCTCCTCCTCTCCTATATAGCTCTTAGTGCCTCTGTTCCAGGGTACATCCCCAGCTACCTGGAGAAGGATGAGCCGTGCGTGGTGTGCGGGGACAAGGCGACCGGCTATCACTACCGCTGCATCACCTGCGAGGGTTGTAAGGTACAGTGCAGCATCTCCCTTTTACTAAATGGTCTTTGACTCAGTTAAGACTGGAGTTCACCAAACCGCTCCCCCCGAAACAATCGCTTCCAATCGTAACTTAGCAGCTGTACTCAGGTATGCCGGGATGTCACCAATCGGTTTGTGGACTCCAGTTTTTTAAGCCTCGAGTTTGGCATTTTAAGCGGCGCCAAGTGACACAAGAGGGTGGAGCTTATTATCTGAATGCTGTACACAACGTATCGAGGCAATTCAAATGTTACCATAAAGTTCATGGACTGAAGAACGCACTGTATAAAGGGTTAAAGTTCATGGCCATAGCAAAATTAGATTGTGAATGCCTCGAGTCAGCTGACTCTGAGTTAAAGGGGATGAAAAGTGCCCTTCTTGTTGGAACTATGCTACATTTCATGTATTGTTGCGTCTTAACTTTAACCAATTAAGGGGTTTTGTGTTCACTAAAACAGAATTTGTTGGTTTGAACCAACATGTCTTAGTCCGTCTCTCAAACCTTTCAGACTTCTGTACCCTGGCTGTGGCCTCAATTCCATTATTAATCAAATTTGTCGGGGACAATTTTCAGCCACAGATAAAACCGGGAAATTACTGCTTGTTGCCTGGAAATAGTTTTGGTACACAACCCTCTATCGCAACAGATTTCAAGTCTTTGGAAGCTAATTTAATTTCAATACTCTACTTATATCCGAAAAGACAAAACAGCTGCTTAGAAGTTGGCGAAACATGTTTTTCTCTCTTACGTGATGTTAGGAGGGCGAAAGTT
Source organism: Cyclopterus lumpus (assembly GCF_009769545.1). Classification (NCBI taxonomy): domain Eukaryota; kingdom Metazoa; phylum Chordata; class Actinopteri; order Perciformes; family Cyclopteridae; genus Cyclopterus; species Cyclopterus lumpus. The sequence continues at coordinate 13,104,541 of NC_046973.1, forward strand.
TGCAAAAACACTGGAGTGTTAAAATTCAGAATACCAAATGAGAAAGACAGAACTAGAGTGAGTCATTGAATGTAAGCTTTGCTGTTTATCATCCAGAATTTAAGGCCTAAAGCAAATGTAACTTTATTTTCCTGTTCTTTTATTTATTAATTCATACTTATTACACGGTACAGTTCTGACTTGACTGGAGGCCTCTTGATTGCAGTAGTCGGTGTCCGCTGGGCCGAGCTTTATTATCCAATTAATGGCATCCCGTAGAGCAGACAGCACGCAGTCTCTAAAAATGGCTTCTGATGTACTCGCGCAGGAAATGAGGCACACTGAAATCCTGCTGCGGTGTTAAAAAGAAGAAATTAACTTCAGGGGATTCACAAACCCATGAGAGCCTTAATGTATTCAGAATCCAGATCATTGCCATGTAGGTTTTCACATAAAAGGAATTTAACACAAACTTGGTAAGAGGAAATTAAGTTTAAAAAAAAAAGTATTAGAAAAATTATATCTGAATCCAATTGAAAGAGTGCAGTCCTTAGAGGTTGTTTGTTGGTGTGTAAAATTGTTCACGGAATGTGGAAAGGTTCACAGTAGGAAGTAGATCTAAGTCCTGAAGATCTGAAGATGTGCGTTAATGTAACGCTTGTAGACCGATATGAAGACGTTGATGTCACGCGTGGTGTTGGGGCTCAGCACTTACTTTTAAAAGTGGTTTCCAGGCTGGCTTCTGGTTCTTCATCATATGAGTCAAACTTTAAGTTCTTAAGTCAGAACACTTAATTTGCTTTGTCATTGTCTCTAAAAGAAAATGCCAAGAAGTGGTTGTCAATGTCAAGTTGTTCTGACTGATGGTGAGTTTCCCACCTGTAGACGGACTCATCCCCACCAGAGATGAGTCCATTGAGGGTGGTGTCGTCCACTCACTTTAGCAGCTTGACGGGCTGGTGACTGGAGGTGCATCTGTTGGTGCACAGGAAGCCGAGCAGAGGGGAATAGGTGCTGAGAGTCAGAGAGTCACAGTCAGTGTTTCCTCAGCTTCACTCGCTGCTTCCTGTCGGACAGACAGTCTGTGATCCAGCTGCAGGTGGAGCTGGGAGAGCTCTTCCTTCAGCAGAGTCAGGATGATGGCATTGAATGCAGAGCTGAAGTCCACAAGCAGGATCCTGACAGGTTGTTGAGGAGTCCTGCTGCGGTTTGATTAATTGGAGAGCGATGTTGACTGAACAGTCTATAGACCTGTTGGCTCTTTAGGCTACTGCTGCAAGGCATCCAGGAGTGGGTCGTGAAGGTTTTAGGTGGGACAAGACCGGGTGCCCAAAAGACTTCCGAGCCACAGAGGTCAGGGCGACTGGTCTGTTGTCGTTAAGTCCTCTGGTCCTTGTTTCTGTCTTGTCCTTGTCTGGGATAATGGTGGTGATCGTGAAGCCGGCCAGAAAGTGATAAGAGTATTTATTTATTGCGATGCAGTTTATTTTTGGATGGTTTCAGAAGGATTTTACAAAATTGCAAAGCCTCCTACCCTGATACTTCTCTGCTTGAATGCAGGTCTTTGTAAAGCGGTCCCAGAGAGTGATTCTAATCAAACTGCTCCCCGACTCTCTTGTTCAAAAGCGGTCACTAAGACATGATCAGTCACAGCACCGCTTCATTACTTATAATTCAATCAGGTTCCTGCCATGCAGTCATCAGCCTGCCATGTGATGTGAACCATTGATTGCACTTGTTTTACGCCGATTAAAAGGCAAGAACATTTAATTGGAGGATTTAATTTTGAGGGCATGGGGTTACTTATTCCCCTCAATCGATGAATGCTCTTTCTTTCTTATTTTTTTTTGCTCATTTAAATTTGTTTTCTTCCTTTTATTTGACGGTTCCTCCATTTTGTCTTTTCTTCTTCTATCTCCATTTCCTTTGCTCTCTTCAGGGTTTCTTCCGCCGGACCATCCAGAAGAACCTCCATCCAGCTTACTCCTGTAAATATGAAGCCTGCTGCATCATCGATAAGATCACACGCAACCAGTGCCAGCTGTGCCGCTTTAAGAAGTGCATCGCTGTGGGCATGGCCATGGACTGTGAGTTATTATTAGATTACGTATTCTTATTACTAGTATTTCTAAACAGGTCCATGGGTTAAGATGGTCACTGCGCAAAACTATTTAATCCATGTCAGGAGCACAGCTGTAATTCATATTCTGTTTCATATAAAACTGTGAACATGGTAAACCGTACCTGCTAAACGTTAGGATGTTAGCATTTCATTGTAATTTTGAGCATGTTAGCAAGTGGACATTAGCATTTAGCTCAAGCACCGCTGGGCCTCAGCAGAGCGTCATAGAGCCGCGAGCATTAGTCTTAGATCTGTGACATCTAGGTAGCAGAATATGTGTCGTTGAATACTGAAGTAGAGCAAAAATATTGATGGAAAAGCAAATATAAAGCACATATTATCCAGCATGCATCACAGTTGGGTGTTGTGAGGATTTATCAATACCGCTACTCTTATCGATACTCTTATTGATACTCTTATCGCTTCTTTTTCATTACGTATTATTTTAAGAAAGAATGAATTCAGAACAGGATTAGAATGTTTTTATATTTTTAAGTTACTAAGAATGTTGCTATTCGTTGCAAACTAAGCTAAACAGTTAGAATAAATACAGAGCGCTTTTGTTTAATGTTTTTTATAGTAATTCTCAATTAATGTTGCACGGTGTATCGATACTAAAAAGGTACCGCGCATTAAAAACGATACGATTTCGCATATTTGTTGTATCGATACTTCATTAAAATAGCGTGCGCGTGTTCAGAGCACACTCACTGCTCCGCTCCCTGTCATTCTGCCTGTACGCAAGGGGGCGGGGCTACCCAGTGCTCACTCACAGCAAGTGATCACAGGGGAGACATGGCATCAAGTGCAGGAGACGTGGCGTCAGTTTTTGCTGACCGTCCTCAGCTTTTTGGAGAAAAAGATGCCAGAAGTGAAATGTGGAAGTACTTTGGCTACATTGCAAACAGTGAAGGAAAGCTCACTGACACACAGACAGTGAAGGAAAGCCCACTGACACACAGACCAAGGGGGTTTGACCTCAAACACACATCTGTAAAATTATGTAATTCTACAATTGCTCATACTTATGAAAGGAACTATGTAGTCATCTGGTCAGATACAAACAAAAGGCCTACATAGCCGTGTATAATCAATGCTATGATGGCACCATGTAGTTTTCATTAATATCTTGCTGTAGGCTAATACTAATGCCATTTGTTAAGAGTTCAAAAAGCTGTGCAGGAACAAGCTGATAAAAAGGAACCATACAAATGTTTTATTTATTGCTATTATAGATAAATATACCGGTATCATATCGTATTTGTAGTATTGTATCGAATTCTGGTATCGTGGTATAAGGTATCGTGATATTTATGGCAGGTATCATATCGGAAGTTATAATTTTGGTATCGTGACAACCCTATTCGCGATTAGCCGAGGTAGCGGCGGTGAAACAATAACGTGAGCTCATCAATACAACGCGTGTGTGTGTTTTGGAATGAGATACCTAGTTGTGGAGATATCGGGCGTAGGGTTGTCGAGATGTAGAAAAAAACTCCACATTAACATCTGAGAACTATTTTAACCGTAGTTCACAGACACTCTCTAATCACATTTGTCCGCCTCGTTGAGCAGAATAACAGAACACATGCACATAATCTAATTCCACGTTGATGGGGATATTGATTTAGCGGTACAGCTGCTCTCGTGGATAAAGGAAATGGAAGTTCCATTTTTCGTGATAATTTGATGAATGGCACTGCACTTAAATCATGTTGCTTACATTTCACAGCAGCTGGCAGTAGTAACCAGAGAAATATCTTTGGATCTTTGTACAACATTTATATTACAAAACATAAAGATGGGTTCCTTGCATTTATATTGTGTCATTTAATAATCATAATCATAATAATAATAATAATAATAATAATAATAATAATTATAGCTGTCTTAGTCCTAATATGTGATTTTAGCTTTCAGTGTTACATCTGATATTTCATTCCAACTTCTTCTCAGTGTTTCACTGGATGTTTTCAGTCTTTCAGCTTCAGTTCTGAGAAAGTTGAATATCTATATAATTTATTTCGTACTATCGTGGACCAACTCAGCAGTCAGTCACGCGTGTATTCTGTGTTTTTGTTTCACTGCATTAACTCGCCTAACTGTCTCCCCCCCACCACCCCCACCCGTCCCGCCGATCAGTGGTGTTGGACGATTCGAAGCGCGTGGCCAAGCGGCGTCTGATCGAGGAGAACCGACAGAAAAGGAAGAGGGAGGAGATTGTGCGGACGTTGCAGACGCGGCCGGAGCCGAACAGCGCCGAGTGGGAGCTCATCAGAATGGCGACGGAGGCCCACCGGCACACCAACGCCCAGGGCTCCAGCTGGAAACAGAAGCGCAAGTTCCTGGTGAGCATCTGGTTCTGAGCAGACGGAGATGAACGGAAATGTTTCACAAACGAGTCCTCTGCAGTGCAATCGCAGCTGCTTATTATTTAGAAAGGTTGAACATCATGCCAGCCTGTATCCCCTGTCTTCTTCCAACAATGCCCCAAAAAAAGATCAATATCAGTTTAAGAACACTCTATATATATTCTTGCCGCCACACAGCCCTTTAAAGCCGTTATCGACGTTCTCTTCAAAGCTACCAGACCCCATTGACAAAACCAGTTCTTTTACCATCGTAGAACACGGGAGCTGCTTTTCTAACATTTTTTTGAGTGACTTAAATGAACCCGAACTGACTCTCTAAAACACCAAAATTACCCGATGACACCAACAAACTAACGCATCGAGGAACACGTTTAATGGTGCTTGTGACACAGCAGGCTGGACTAATCAGAGCACAGCTACAGTTTGTTGTTACAGCTTCAGAGAGATAGGACTTTATGAATCCTTACTCAAGATTTTAATATAGACCCTTTTATAGCCGACGCCATCAGAAATATGTGTGTGCATGATGGCAACGTAATTTAGTTTTCCGGGGCTTTTGTTCCCTGAGTTATCGAGCTTTAAACATTGAATTTGAACTATTAACAGCATCAAAGTGTGTTTGGGCGTGTTTGGTTGTCACAATTGATATTCCAGTGGCGCACTCAGAGACGGGATCACAACAGGTGTTGCAGCCTGCATTCATTGTGGTGTGTTTCCTTCCAGTCGGACGACATCGGCCAGGGTCCCATCGTGACCACGTCCGACGGAGATAAAGTGGACCTGGAAGCCTTCAGCGAGTTCACCAAGATCATGACCCCGGCCATCACGCGCGTCGTCGACTTTGCCAAGAAACTTCCAATGTTCTCTGAGGTAGGTTCAGAGAGATAGAAAGAGGAGAGAGATAAGAGAGATAGAGAATGTCCTTCAACTTATTTGGGGTGGAATGTCTGGCTAACTAGCTCACTGCAGCAACGTGACTTTGTGTTACTTCCGGGCCGAGGAGCACATCGTTAACGACCTCCTCTGGGGCCACATGTTGAGTTTTGAAGCGAATGTCCTGTTAATTAATAGCAAATCTTCCCCGACCAGGTGTAGAGGGTCCCAGGGTGTCACTAAACTCTACACTGCAACCCAAGAAGACTGCTGTTCCTGCATGACTTTCTTTTTATTTGTTTTTGTTGCCTGGGACGTCATCCTATCCTCCGTCTTTCTAGCACAAAATCATGAATGTAGCCATCACGAGCATATTCATGAGCCTATTACGGGGTTCTCGTTTTGAAGCTAGTCTTTATCAAAGGCAGCAAAAAGTAGAAACATTCTATGGTCATTTTTGAAGGAACTTAATTGCAAAAAAAGGCCTCTCCAATAAATGATAGACAGTCTGTCTATCTATAAGTAGGAAAAGGTGGCAGTTTGGACCCCCTCTCTCTCCCTGTCTCTCATTCTCTCTCATTCTCTCTCTCTGGATGATGTGATGACTCACCGCTCACTGATTTTGCTTTGCTCTCTACAGGAACTGTGTGTGTGTGTGTGTGTGTGTGTGTGTGTGTGTGTGTGTGTGTGTGTGTGTGTGTGTGTGTGTGTGTGTGTGTGTGTGTGTGTGTGTGTGTGTGTGTGTGTGTGTGTGTGTGTGTGTGTGTGTGTGTGTGTGTGTGTGTGTGTGTGTGTGTGTGGTTCGACCTTACTGAGTGCAGCCGTCATGTATATTGCAGAGGCTTCCCGGTTATATAAAGTGTGTCTGGGGATTTGTTATGAATAGAAGATAACCCTTTTTTCTCTGCAAGATAATTAATGTTGGGGGGTTGAAGGAAAGCTATAATACCACAAGGTAGATTTCTCAACACTTGTTATTGCCTTTCACTGTGGGCTAATTAATGGTATGTTTGCATCTTTCTCCCTAATTAGCACAAGAGTCCATGAGTAAAACATACACATTGAAGTTTTGTACTGCTTTCAATTTTCAGCTTGCATTCGTATGTCAGTAACCATTTTATTACATTTGTTTAAATTTTTTAGCCACTAGGGGGGTAGCGCAGCAGTTGTAAACATGACATCAAATGTGCTCAATTTAAAGCTTTAAAACTATTTACTATGAAAAGATTAAAACATTCACCATCTTTCTGGCCACATGGGGACAACAGAAACCCAATTTAAACATAGCTTTGACATATCAGCACCTTAAAAAGTTATTATGGGGCGACCCAATAGCCAGGGGTCTACTCCCCCACATGTCCTGTCTCTTTCCGCATCTTTAATAACAGCAACGTAATTTGAGCAAATAACAATACAATTCCAGCCATTTTAATAACTTGGTTCATTCATTTATTTAAAAAGATGGTTCTGTACTAATCTAGAAAACCTCAGAGGTTGGGTTAAAGCTAAAGTTCTATCATTAACCGTAATGTCTTTGTTCAGTATTTTGTCCAATTAAATGAGAGCAATTTTAAATAATGAATGTCTTTTTAATGCGATTACCTCGTATGCGTTGTTGTTTCCCAGCTGCCTTGTGAAGACCAGATCATCCTGCTGAAAGGCTGCTGCATGGAGATCATGTCGTTGCGCGCCGCCGTCCGCTACGACCCGGAGAGCGAGACGCTGACGCTCAACGGCGAGATGGCCGTGAAACGCGAGCAGCTGAAGAACGGCGGGCTGGGCGTGGTGTCGGACGCCATCTTTGATCTGGGGAAGAGCCTGGCTCAGTTTAACCTGGACGACTCAGAGGTGGCTCTGATGCAGACCGTGCTGCTCATGAGCTCAGGTGAGGGATGAATAACGACATTGACATTCGATTCTCACCTCACTTCTCTGCGGTCGGCGTTGTCTTCGAGCTTGGCATAGAAGATTCTGGCAAATACAGACGAAAGCTGAAATATGTGAAATACAAGCGCCACAATTGACGTCGCAAACCTGAGCAAGATCTGAAAAAATAACAGATAGCAGATTACCAGGGATTAGAATCACTTTCAGTCTAATCAGGTCCTGGTGGGATCCTGTGCTATTGCTGCGGCTCAGGATCAGCGTCACTGGACCAAATAGATCAGAGCCAACTGGCCAGCTGCTGCTTCTGTATTTAGGTCTGTCTTCAGTCAACTACGTTTTTGATCATGTGTTTGGATCAGGTCCCCTTTTTTATTTGTTATCAAGTAACGCACGTCGGTACGGACCGTTTGTATGGGCAAGTTAAAATTTCCCACAAAAACAGCTGGATGGCAGCAGAGCCTGCAAGTACTACAATACTAAGAAAAACACACAGAAAATACGTGACGCTTGAGCTGGCAACATTAGAGGAATTACCAAGTCAACTAGATCCAACCAAAAAGACCCTACAGGCCTCCCTTTCAAAGCCACTTCCCCAACAATTATCATTATGGACGTAAACAACCAACACGGCTATTGTCAGCATTATTACACCGTTCCCAATGAACCGGGCTGGCTCATTACGGTCCTCAACAGCCACAGATACCAGATAGTTTGTTTTTTTAGAGCATTTGATTTGATTGCTGTCAGGATGTAAAGAGAATTTCAACAAATATGGGAGAACATTTTTCTATAATACCCTCACTATCTTTTAAAAAATGTTTAATATTCTTACGGACAAGACGAAAATGAGACATTTTTTAAAGTTACTTTCTGGTCTAAGATGATGTTTGTAATGTGACACAAAGGTAATCTCTCTCTCTTTCTCTCTCTCTCTCTCTCTCTCCCCTCTCCCCTCTCCCCTGCCTTGTCGCACCAGACCGCTCGGGGCTGACCAGCGTGGGGAAGATCGAGCAGTGCCAAGAGGCCTACCTGCTGGCGTTCGAGCACTACATCAACTCCCGCAAGCACAACATCACCCACTTCTGGCCCAAGCTGCTGATGAAGGTGACGGACCTGCGTATGATCGGGGCGTGCCACGCCAGCCGCTTCCTCCACATGAAGGTGGAGTGTCCCAACGAACTCTTTCCCCCGCTCTTCCTGGAGGTCTTCGAGGACCAGGACGTGTGACTCGAAGAGCGTCGGGGGAAAAAAAACTGCAGCACAAACACTAAGCTCCACCCCCCCACAACGCAAAAGAACCCTGGACACGTTGAAGGAAATAAATGTTTTTGTGAGGGGGGGAGTGGCTGTGGCTGTGGCTGTGGCTATGAAGGAGAAGGAAAAAAAAAAGGATTTTTTTTCTTCTCAGTGTAAATGTGCCCTTTAAACCTTTTTTGTTTGTTTCCTCAAACACCTACGGCACCAGCAAACACACCGTCAAGGTTTAGGTTGCAAACACACTGCCATGAACATATGCAAACACTGAGCTCATCGGTTAGCTCCTCCCTCACCTGTACAAACAAACAGCTGGACAACACTAACCTCTACTACAACCGACACTCTACAACGTCTACAATTTTTTAATTTTTTTTTATCTCTGGCACCATCAGCTCCTCAGACGACCCCCACCCCCACCCCCACCCCTACTGACCTTTCCGTCTCACATACACACAGAAACACAATGACATATATATGGATAGAAATATATACATATATATATATATATATGTGCGCCAAGCACACCCCCAATGTTACCTCATCTGTCGTAAAATATGTATTTCCACATTATTGTGTGGGTACGGTCGTCTCAAGAGATGGCACAGGGCCACGCAGTCCGCAGTTACCATATACCTCCCTGGTAGTGTTAGAAGTTACAATGGGAACACTTTGTATGAAGCATTTATCTACAGTGAATATTACAGATATACATATATATAACATTCTAATGCATTACAACAGCTGCTGTCTGCATTGTTACGTCTTATAACTGCAGTCGTGGAGACAAGTGTGATTGTTGATAGTTCAGCATGAGTTGAGGCAACGCTTATTGTTTTTTTAGGTGAGAAGATGGACGCCCCTCTAACAGTGTGTTCACACCAAACAGGAATCGAACCTTTCGCGTCGACAATTACCTACAAAAGTCGACGCAAAGACGAGGAATGCGCGTCATTCGCGTGACGCTGTGTCGCAAACGGCCATCAGCGTGGAGAGACGTTCATGTCGCCGTCTGTGGGCACCAAGAGCTCTGCAATGTATATCTATGTAATATAAACCATAGATGGTAAGAACAATAAGCCGTGTTCATGCCTCCTAGCAGTGATTAATCCAGAGCATTTTAACGGCAAAAGCATGAACTCAGACTTCTTACGAGTCGTGAACGCACCATTCCGAATGCTGTCATGCTATAGAGCAGCTGTAAGGAAATAATAGACTAGAAATCATTGCATTGTTATGATACATAATGAGCATCTTCAAAATAAAATACATTATCGCTGTAGGCTACATAGGAGGTGTTTCCACCACTTTTATTGTACAGTGTCCAAAAAAATAGTTTAGTTTCAAACTCAAGTCATTAAGAGAAGATTTTAAAGTCACAAGACATGACTTGGAACTGTGTCATGTTTACCCATAACACTCAAATACAGTATATGAATATATATATAAATATACATAAATATTGCTAGAATACCTCACCAACACATACCTCCTGTTATCATTACCTCACACACACATTTGCACCCAGTTGTTTTTATCGATGTTTTTGCCTCCTCAATAAGCAGACCGGGCTCCGCCACACCATGTGCACGTGCGCCTTTTCTTATCGGAGCACCGCCCTGTTAATCACACCGTGGCCCCGCCTCCTCGCCTCACCCCCCACCGTCTTGTGATGGGTTCAGCGCCGCCACGTGGTGGAGGTGGAGGTGTCACCTGCACCCGTTTCACGTCCCGCCTGAAGCCGACAAATTCTACCTCACCTCTCATCTCTGTGCAGCTGCCCCGCACGCGCACGCGCTCCAGCACTGGGTGCTCTGCCGACAGTACACAGCAGCTCTTTTTAAAACGGCCGTGGATCAACGTTTGACAGCTGAAATGGCAGACTTTGCCTTTTTTATTTAGTGTTCACCACACACCACGAGGGACCGCAATCACTCTGGATTCAGTTTTTTTTATTTGGGTACCCGAAAGGACAAAACTAGGGCGCGTGAAGGGGATGAATTTGTGCTGATTAAACTTTAAAGGAAACGACAGCTGGAAGCTGGGACTCCAGTGGAAGCCATTTTGGCCCTGTTTGGGTCGGACCAACGGGCTACTGTGGGTGGTGACTGGGAGATGAATAAACAGCGAGGGAGTCAGCAGTATTCGCCCGTGGGTGTGGCCGCGTGCGTCCGGGGGACGCGGGACCCCTTGATCTCGCGCGGCCCAGATCCGCCCCTCGCCAGCGCAGCGATGGAAGGCCCGATCCCCGGAAAACGTAACAACAATAGGAATTAAGTACTGCTGAAATAAGCTCCACCAACCATATCCCAAATTGCCATCCACGACGAATAACTATCAGGTTTTTTTCTGTTGCACTAAAACCACAATGTCTGTATCCCTTAGTAGCCCCGAACCCCCTTCCCCCCCCCCCCCCCCCCCCCCCCCGCCCACATATTTCCCCTGCTCCTGCAGTCTTAATGATAATCTCTTTTATATATTTCTCACACACACGCGCGTTCCACTATCTCATCTGATTACCCGTTGAAGCTAACGAGGACTACGAACTCAGTGTTACTAATCTACATTGCAGGGTATTGAAATAGAACCGTAAGCACTGATTTTACAGGGATACACACACACACACACACACAAGCAGCAGTACACACACACACACACACACACACACACACAGCAATAGGATGATCATAAAGCAGTACAGGTCCATAGCAGCCGTCTCCAGGCCGGCTGTGTCCGTACTGCACTTTGCTCACTATCACTGTGAATGAAAGCCACGCTCGTGGCCCACGACAGGGAACCGCTGGCTCAATAACTCTGACCCGGTAATGTGCCTCGCAGAGGTCGGTAATACAAATATACACTATACAGAAGCATATATTTATAGATAGATGGATATATATATATATATGTATAAATGTTACAGTTATTGTACGTGGCATTAGCTGAATTCCTGCCGCCAGCTCAAATCCGATCATGAACCCGTCCCACTGGTCGCGTGTCGGAACTCAGTCAACCGCATTGATGTCCGCAGAATAATTTGCAATTGAGGTCATATTGCGATGCGGCGTTTGTTTGCCTTCTGTCTCTCTCTCTCTCTCTTTCTCTCTCTCTCTCTCTCTTTCTCTCTCTCGCTCTCTCTCTCTCAGCCAAATGATCACTGGAGAAATCCTCCTCGAAATCCTCCTCCCAGTCTTCTTTACAAAAAAAAGAATAAACACACCAGCACCACAGAGCACACTGCCTTCCGCCACGATCAGTTGCACCAGCATAGCAGTGGGACCAGTGGCCCGTCCCCGTCCTCCATCCAGTCACCACCAAAGCCATTACACCTCAGACATGTGGGCCAATCCAGCCGGCGCTTTCCAACGGACTCGCGTCGCTTCTAGCCGACCGAATCAAACTAACCGGGCACCACCGACCACTCGAGACACTCATCTGTCTCGACTTTTATGGCGTCATCAAAGCTTATGAAAGTTTCTTTCCTTTTTTCATGCCATAAAAGTAGTATCTAAGTTAAAAAAAAAAAAAAAAAGCATTTGCATCTGCGTGTGTGGCTGATAAGCAACGGAAATGCCTCCCATCACCACATAACACACGTTCTAAATGTACATCCACATGTAGATGTACATCTACAACTGAGCTGCGAAACACAAACCTCCTGTCCTTTCCTTGACCACATAATTGTGTTCTCTTTCTCCCTCTCTCTGTCTCTCATTCTCTCTTTGTTTCTCTCTCTGTTTCTCTCTCTCTCTCTCTCTGAGACAACCAACAAGCTATAATGTGAACTTGTTGCTAAGCTTTGCTGCTACAGCGTAGCACAACACAACCACTCTGAAAGCAGTTCAACTCTCATGCAACCTCTTTCATAGTCAAACTACTTGTATTACTTACCCAGGGAAAACACATCTGTAAGTCAGCAACACCCCTTTTCTAGTTCAAGTTTTTTTTTACAACCCAGTCCCCTCTATTTATTTCACTCTGTCCTCTTAGTATCAACCTCCATCTTCCCTTCCCACACACACACAAGCACACACTGAAAATCTTCCCAGACTCATACGAGCACTCTTTCGATGGAGATGGTCGACAATTCCTGCAGGTAAATAAGTCCACATGTGGAATGTAAAATACTGAAAATTGTACGATTTAAAGACACGGCGTGGGGTTCCGCGCCCATGTTGTTTTTCGATGTTGTCGATGTTGCTTTCGTAGTGCACCAAGTGTTCGTTGTTCTGCTTATCCTAAGGTTGGACGTGGTCAAAACCTTAACCGTGCGACACACTTCTACTGATGATGTCCTTCTTCTTTACTATAGTATGTTCACAAGAGACTTGCGAGGCCTGAAGCAAGGGATCTAAAGCAAAAGATGAAGTGGTTTTGTTTTGGATAGTGATTATATGTCGTTATTAATTTGCATCTGATTTTCTCGGTAATGTCTGTCTGTGTGTCGATGCTTTACTGTGATGAAATGGCTGTATATGCACTTTTTGGACCATCGTCGGTGCAGTGGTAGCTGTAGTGATCAGATGTCACCACAAGGGGGCCAGGGTTCAAATCCCCTTCAGTTCAGCTGAAAACTCTTTCTGCATGGATCCTTTAAAGCAGCCTGCGATTCAATTCACGGGACGTGTCATCAGATTTAGCATTTCAACTTCTCAGTCGCCTTATACTGGTGTTATAATGTTTGATGAATTGTTATGTATTCATAATGGAACTGGCCCATTGGTCACATTCAGCATCGGAGATGGCTCTGCAATGTCTGCTGGCGCTCATTTAGGTGACTCGCGTTATTCAAAGTATAAACTGGGTAACATTTTGTAATCTCCCCCGAGTGCAGGATGAATCCTTTAAGATTTGAAACCAATTTACAGAAGAGAAAAGATGGATTTGATATATAAAGAAAAACAAATCTCTGGGTCTTTAAATCTAGCTTCTAAGCTATTAGAGGAGCTACAGCTAACTAGCTAACTAGCTGCTGGGATACCTAAACTAATTACACTCACTATCATGTGCGTTTAATGTAAGTTAAGACTACAGGTGCATTTGATTGGCTGTAACTGAGTTTTGTAGGATTTCTACAACTACAAGTTACAAACACTCAACGTGTCGAAGGGTTTAGATCGAATGCTAATGCTACTCACCTGAATGACACGTCAACACATTGCTCAGCGCCATGTGTGGTCAGGTGGGTCAATGGGCCGAAGAGTTCCAACCAATGAGTACATTTGATTTTCCGAGGAACTGTACCAAAATGATTGCCGTCGTGAGGAAAGTCAAACAATGGCAATTATAGTTTAATTAGATCCTCCCACCAACATCTAAAATAATATAACAGTATTGGTACAACTTCATTTATGTTAATAAAAGATGCGTAAGAATAACAGTTTAGGATGATGTACCATAATCTTATAATTGTTAAATGTATATATTGCCAACCCTCCCTTCGTTAAAAAGATGAACACCTCCCTCCCTCTTCATTTCCGTACAGTCCCTAACGGCTCATTGTGGATGCTTACAGTATTGTACAATTATCAGGTTACTATTTTGGTGAAAATGTTTTGTACGTTTATTGTAAACAAAGATTTCGCAAAATCCATCCTCCAATTAGTTGAACTGAGGGTGAATGAACCTGAATCCTTCTGTCCACAGTTGCTTGGGCTGTTTCACTTTGCTCATCGTACTCCTGATCTGGGTCAATAAGTAAAAAATAAAATAAAATGCAAAATACAAAAAGAAGACCACATCCTGGTCTTAGCCTTTAGATTTCTCACAATCTGACCTTAGACCAGGGCTCATCTTGTGATGTATAAATCTGTCGTATATTAATAATTAATATCAATGTTGTGATGAGAATATTGCATTTCGTGAGGAGAAAAAAAACTGCCTCAACTTACAAAAAGGAAAGTGTACAAGACACAAAAAAAACAACAACAAAAAACACAAAACAGAAACCAAAAAAAACAACAATATATACAACTATTCATACCTCATTGTACTGCGTTGTGCCAGAGTGAAGGAGGGAGGAAGATCAGTTTCAAGCACAGAAATCACCCGTGGTTGGCAAAATACAGAAAAGGGCCCCACAGGGGTCTCAGGAAGATTAATATGTGGCCCCCATTTTTTGTTTTACATAAAAAGTTTTTTTATGTGAGAAAAAAAATTGATGGCTCGTGTTAGTTTTAGTCGGGACAATTGAGCGCCGAGCTCCTGGTCGAAGCCTCAGCTCGTCCCTCAAATGTACGCTACACTAAAATAAGAAAACACTGATCGTGTTACGGAGAGGGTGAATTTACTAAAACTGCTTACAGGATCTGTTCAGGTTGTTGATAAAAAAAAAAAGAAGAAGAAGTTTGAGAACTGCAGCACTTACTTTTATGTCTATAAGGAATCGATAGCATGAAAATACGAAGCCATGCCTTCGCATATTTAGCCACAGCTGCCAGATATTTATTCCATCTCTACGTGTGTTCTGACAAACCAAGAGAGGACTTCATCAGGACAAGAGTTGGGGTGCAATGAGTTTTTTGGCCAAGTAAAACATTTAAAAATCTAAATTACGTTCTTTTTCTTTAAACATCGTCAAGAAATAAACTGAGCCCCCTCCCCCGTCCCCCCAAAAAAAGCTTCGAAGAGTGAGACGCCGTCCTCTTCAAGCCTTTGAAATCTCCTCAAGTGCACATATGCAATTACACCCTGTTAGTGTGCTTTCAATACAGGCCGCTAAATTGTGCCTTGAACATGAAAGGTCGGGGAACCCGAAACATCCCGAAGCGCTATTCCCACGATGAAAACGTCCTCTCTTGTTTGCTCTTCGCTGCCCTCCAGCGACTTCACGCAGAAGACGCTGATCAGCGCGTCTGAGCGGACGTCATGCGAGGCCCCGCGCGCCAGCAGTCGGCTATTTCCCCGGTTAGCGAAGCAGCCATAATGTGTTTTTATGTTTCTTTTGAATTGGCACAGCACAGTGTTGAATGTAAAGCTGAATGAGGTCGAAGCGCCCCCAGACGAGAGTTTGATGGTGTATTTTGTAATGGGCACGGTTGTTGTTGTTTGTCTTGTTTCCTGTGACAAATCATTCATGGCACAATCAGAGAATGGCATCTCAATGGCTCAAAGCTGTTTGTGTTCGTGGCTATGTGACATTCATTTTCAACATTATAAAATGATTTGATATCAATGCGCCTCCTTTGTCTTTGTCCAGCTGCGAGAGAGACATTAGTCTTTTATTCACTCCATAGGAACAATCGGCTATACAACAAGTATATACGGGTTCACTTTTAGAACCTCTTTGGGTGCTGGAGCTTGAAAACTAGAAAGAAACTCAACAGATTGTAGGACATGTACTCGTCATGGCACATTCATTTGAACTAACATGATCAACTGCATTAAGAGGAAGCTGCTGCTCCACATGCAGCACATTTTAGTTTTTAACTCTGCATACAAATTATCATTGACTGATTTGATGAGATCGATGGCGTTAAATTGTGTGGATGGATCTTTAGCATTCCTATTTTGTTACGGGTAACCTGCATCCTCTCTACTGGCCATCAGAGGGCGACGACTCCGGTTGCAAATAGTAGTCTGATTGTATAAAAGTGTACGTTTCTTTCTTGATTTATTCCCTCAGTTCCCTCAAGTATTCTTCAATACAACATGATGTTCATTTAGTAAATTTAGTCCATTTAGAGTCAAATAGACCATAAAGCAGAGTATGCTCTAGTGCGGGGCTACCTAGTGATTGACAGGTTGCTGCCACGGCGTTGTCCGCTCTTTGTCTTTAACAACTTTAACCCTTTTTAAGTGTGATTTCAGGTCATGAAAGTGAACTGTATCGTTTATGTTGCCAAAGAATGTCTTATTCCAATTTAGCTCCACCCTCTGGTGTCACTTCTAGTTGTAAAGAAACCAAGATGATGAACTCGAGCCAAAACCCAAAATGAAGGCTTGACTACGTCCACTTCCTACACACAGTAGTCTACACACATTTAACTTCCTAAAGTGCTGCTATAAAAGCCTCCAGATCTCAAGGAAGGCTTTCCACAAGATGTTGGAACCCGCCTGCTGGGATTTGCTCCCTTAGCATTTCAGATTATTGTTATCTAACACAAGTACTCCTTCAGGCTGTAGTTAGTGTTGCACAGTAAAACCTCCCAGTTAGATGTTGAGAGCAAATCAAGCTGTTATACCATCTAGGATGCAATGTATCAACATGATGTGATAAAAGGCATTAAATACATTATGTCAATGTTTTCAATTAATCTCTAATGATTCCAAATTAAAAGTAGTCTAATGATGTGTTTCCTCTATGGAATGAAGAAAAAAAAACTTTATTAAATGTCGTTCTCCCAACATGCGCATATCTAAATGGGTTATGCACGGGGCACTTTTGCTAAATTTGGAAACGGGCTACTAAATTATTGACTGAGATTCGTGGAAGCCAGTCAAAGCCAAATTAGTCTTGGTGCTGTTGTGGAGCTGATGATGTAACAACGAGCAGCTTTCCCCTCCACCAATCCGAAGTCGAGGTAGAGGGAGAGAGTTTTACGCTGACACAGATCGACAGACCGGGACGTCCATTACAGATCTCTCCCCTCAACAAAAAGGGAAAAGTGCTCCCAGTGAGCCTCTAAAAATAAAATGGTGTGTTTTGATGATATCATTTTCAGCGTTTCGCAAAGAAAAAGCATGCGCTTGCATCTGATTCACATGCTGCTGATTGAAGTGCACGTGGTTTAATTACGTAACGTGTCTTATCGTCATCATCCGAGATCAAAAGTCTATTTCTCTGAAGTCGGATCCAAAACCCGTTTTGTCAATCTACTGAAATGCAAAATATTAATGAAGTTGATGTTGTTGTTTTAACCTTCAGTTTCCTCCTTCTAGGAATAGTTTAACATTCTGGAAAATCTATTTATTCTCTTTCGTGCCAACAGTTAGCTGAGAAGGTTGATACCTCTCATAAGCGTGCATGGTATGTATGAAGCTAAGTTAGCTTAGCATAAAGATGACAACATCTCCGTTGGCCTTTTCAGTATTTTACGGCTAAACATCGGTTGTAGTCGCCGTGTTGGCTTCCCAGGTTTGTTATGACTTCACGAGCGCATCACATGGGAAAAA
The DNA here is from genome assembly GCF_009769545.1 of Cyclopterus lumpus. NCBI lineage: Eukaryota > Metazoa > Chordata > Actinopteri > Perciformes > Cyclopteridae > Cyclopterus > Cyclopterus lumpus. The sequence goes on from NC_046973.1 coordinate 13,122,142, forward strand.
GATTTCATGAACATTTTCCGAACCATCAACCTGGTTCATTTGGTACAAAAACATTTCATTAGTTGGATATTAATTGTTTTAAATACAGAGGACCGACAATGGTGCAGTCATACTTCATTACACACATCCACCTGACTCCCTCGAAACACACACACACACACACACACACACACACACACACACACTTTGCAAACACATGGCTGCCCCACCCCCATGGATTCATACATGCAGTCGGGTGTTATGTAAGAGTTACCCAGCTCCTCTAGCAGAACATAACCTTGCATCAACTCCGCGTCAGATCAGGACAGAGATGAAAGAGAGAGAATCTTGTTTTAGATGGCAATCCTCAAATCAAGTATTTGTACAGGTAATATCTTTAGGATGTGGTGTAGAGATGTCCCGATACCATTATATACCATATTTAACCATATGTATGTATGTATAGGCCCAATTTTGTAATATTAGTTTCTAACAGCTGTATACTGCTAACCCTGAACAGATCTTTGTTGTCAGGCCGAGCTCAGGTTGGTCCTGTTTGTAAAACATTAATACATACAGAGGATGAATGCCATGAAACGTTCTTTCATTATGTTAGTTTGACAGATCTTCCAGTGTCAAATATCGTCAAATTGCTGACATTTTTGACAGCTCTGGCTGACGTGATGCTATCTGCCAGCAGGATGTAGGGACCCGGTAGCAAGTGGCACGTGTTCCTGTTTCTGTGTAGCGTAAATGGGCTTATAAATAATATAATAACGTGGTAGAGGACCTGATCCAGCATTTTAGGTTGCATCTAGGCTTTTCTGATATTGATATCGGTATCAGAACAACTCTAATGATGGTGGTGATAAACACTCTTTAAATAATATTTAAACACAAACCTACAAATGGTCTCATTTTTCAAACTCCCCGCCCCAGTTTGTAACTCAGGCATTGTATTTAAAGACATTGTACTCACAGGTTACCCCCTGTATAAACTCATCTCCATGAACGTGTCCTCCAACAAAAACACTCAAAACACTATGCAATGCATAACACATGCGTGCTAGTGGTGTTTTTACAGTATTGTGAAGCTGGTGATGACTGCAGTAGTCCTACAGCTCCCTCTACAGGACAAAGTGCCGACTGACCAGGAATCTATCATCTACTGCAGTATTGAGCGTTACATCTTCAGAGTTCCAGAAGTAAACGATTGTTAATATCAATCAGTCAACTATCCCACGTGTATGGCGAATGTCACCACATAAATCAATGATAGTCTGTGAAAAGAAACCGCTGTTTGTCATTTTCAGTTTATTAGAGTGTATGAAAAGAGAGCGACAACAATCACGGTGTCATAGCCATGTCGTAATCCGCGAGACTCAATGGACACCTAACCGACGTGATCAATTACATCACATCCTACTCAGTGATGCACACAGTGACTAACACACAATGCACACTGTGACTGGGTACATAAATAGAAATATGTATAGACGTTGGCTCACACTTGTATTGCAAAGCATGCTGCTGTTCGATAAAACAGTAATGTGTAGGTTTCTGACAAACATTCTGGCAGTATTGAAGTTACAATCGTAGGCGTTCGCGGCTTGGTTCCACTCAACGGACCTTTTGGCGTCAATCTTTACGTCGTCAAGAGGACGTCAAATGAAGGAATAGTTTTTTTTCCGGGAAATACGTCTTGGTTTTTCGGGGAACGATGAAAAAGAATGTAAGGAAACTTAGAAACCACCTGTTCGACTGTTATTAAGTCATAAACACAGAAAACAGTTTAGATCCGACTTGGATCACCAGAATTTCACGTCCTCCATCCAACCATCTTTATCTTACTATTTAAATGTATTTATCTTGCATTATGAAATAGTATCAAGAATTCCTATAAAGCACCAACAAGACACTGAGACAAACTTCTGAGGCAGACTGACACACACATTGTTTTTTAAAACATACCAGGCATATTAAACAAAAGGTAACGTAATATCATGCTCTGATACACTGAAATATATTTCAAAATAACACATCACAGTGTCCACTTTAAATCTGGGAGCAGCTGGGACTGAGAGATTTGGCAGTGATCACAGGAGTGAGGCCAAGACAAAGGGCACAGAGGAAAGGAAACGAGTCAGATCAAGAAGGCTGGATGAGAAAAGTTTTACAGTGCATACTACTTTGATGTTGATTTCTGGAAGAGCGTGCAGCAGGAAAACACACCAAACAATACAGGACACGCCTGATCTAATATTCAGAAAGTAAACACACTGAGTATATTCACAGATTACATCGTACGATCAGCACACGGCATCACCAAGGTGTTAAAATACTGTATGTTCGTTTCGGAGGTTTGTGTGTTACGGACAGTCTCATCGGCTTCATTTGTTCCAGAGCTTTCCCTCAGCGGCCAGCCTCTGGTTCAGCCCACAGAGCTGCCGAAGGAAGCCGTCGTTGGGTCCGATCTCTCGTTTGTGCCGCACCGTAGCCAGAGCGGGGTGGACGTCCATGTTCTGGCGAAGCATCAGGTAGGCTATGACCAAGGTGGGCGCGCGGCTGTAGCCTTCCCTGCAATGGACGTACACTTTACCTGGAGAGGACGAGAAGACCGAGGTCACAACATCGTCTCTGAAATGTAATATTATTAGGGCTTGATTTTTATTCTATAAACACAACATTGCCATTATCACTGAGTTGGTATGGCTAACGTGTTAGCAAACCAGTGCCCACACTTACAGCAGACACAAGGAACATTAGCATTCATTGAGAAAAGAAAGTTCATCATTCTAATATTCTGTGTGCTTCTGTTTATGCTAGGCAGGTAGTGTGGCTTTGCAGCTTTGGTAATAACTATGTATCACCTTATAACGTGGCTAACGCATAAGTAGATACGTGCCTATTTACACACCACAGCAGAATAGATTTACATTAATTTGGCATTGTGTTTATTGCTACTGTACAAAGGTAAGTGGCATATTCTCTCTCTTTTTGGTCAACTCTGTTTCTGTATCTGACTCTTTAGCTGCTAAATACTCCGCTATGTTCCCCAGTGCTACGCTAATGCTGCGTTCACACCGAAGATGTTGCCCATTATCCAGACGTAGTCGGTAAAGTCACCGGGCTGTGTGAGCCTACGGGTGATGTTATGAACCCAAACGCCAAGGCGTTTGATGTTCGGGATTTCCACAAGTATAAAGGAGAAATAGTGGTTATTTCTTCCATAGTGGATGGCGCTAATGACACGAATGAAGTGAATGACGAGAGATTTTTCCCTGAAAATAGAAACAAGATCAATAAGGGCAGTTTTAAGGGCCGTAAAACAATAAGCTACAACAGGCCTGAAAGTGTTGTAGAGCTAAGACTCAAGCGATAATTATCTATGGGTTAGTCATGTGATTAGTTGTTTGTTTAAAAATATGTACAGCTTTAATTACAGCCTCTATCAGGACTTTGAGTCTCCAAACCAAAACATGCATTCCTTTATGTTTTTCCAAATTGGGATTTGACATTCAGTTTATCCCGGCTACGCAATCTTCGAACCTTTTCCATTTTTGTACACCAGCGCCTTCTCGATGAATTCTGCGGCCTCTTCAAAGTACACACTGATGTCGAAGTGGTCGGTGTCGCTGGCTGGTATGCCGTGGTAGATGATGCCTGTGCCGGCGTAGAACTCAGCGTTGGTGTTGACGTGCATGAAGGAGTTCCCCTCCGCGGCGTTCAGGATGTGAGTGACGCTCTGACGCTTCAGACGCATCACGTCCATTGCCACAAACCTGCAACCCGTTGGGGAGCAAAACAAATACACACCGTAGAGTTTATTTCACACATTATTTCACATATTGTCATTCATTTTCAAAATGCCCTTTTGTTTAACTTTAGCTTTATGTTTCATGTCAATTTCCTTGTGTTGTTAACAGTCACACTTCTAAGGTAGCTCTGCTAGAGCAACTACAATGTAATATATATATATATATATATATATATATATATATATATATATATATATATATATATATATTGTTTTTTTTTACTTTGGTTTATTTGATAAGGGACAGTGCACATTAATAAAAACATTTCTGTAAATGTGCCAGAGTTAGCCAAGAGGCTATTTGGTATATTACTTTTGAATAAACCTCATTTTATCGAGTACCTGGCCTTGGAATTAAATCTTGAATTTGTTCTTCATCTGCTTTTCCTCTTTCTTCCATACAAATGAGAGATATGCTGCTTCTCACTGTGAACCTCTGGGATTGCTCTCCCACTTGGCACCTCCTGCCTTTTTAGATGTAGAGAGCTAAAAATAGAGTCTCCACACACTGAATCCAACGTCACGCGGCCGGGAAAAAAAATAAGTCTGTTGGGCTTCCACACTGAACAGGTGGAGACCAACACATCAACACCGAAGACCACCAGCTCTGGGAGAATCCTGCGTGGGTGCATCATCCTCTCTTCGCTCTCGGCCTTCCAGGGCTGTTGAAGTATTTGTGTTGTCACAATAACACAGACTCAATTGTTTCTGCTTTGTCCATTATGACTCTTTTCATAATCGGCACATGTTGGAGAGCTGCGATCGACTTAAAAGGTGGAGTTAACAATTCCGGAGAAAGATTGTTGACATTTGAACGAAACACCCAAATAAATATATATATGTATGTATGTATGTATGTATGTATGTATGTATGTATGTATGTATGTATGTATGTATGTATGTATGTATATATATATATAGTGTGTATATATGTGTATAGATGTATATATGTGTGTGTATATATATATACACATATACACATATATATATATATATATATATATATATATATATATATATATATATATATTCTGTATATATCATTCAAGTGACTATATATATATAAAATAGTCCCTTGAATGATTTCAATAATGATAGTGCAGGTTATTATTTGTTGTCATCTATTGTGGTATAATATATTAATAACCATTTCGGGCACATCGTTTTGCAGCACATATTTTCATAAATAGGCAGAGGCGTCTCTGGGGACAGTCTCTCGCCATGTCGGGCTAACAACGCGCGTGGAGCAACGGAACAACGACTCACGCGTTGCCCACGTAGACCCGCGGGCAGATCTCGTGGAAGTGTCGACTCGGCCAGCTGTACAAGCCGCTGTCGTCCGTCAACAAGTCGTTGAGTTGCTGGAGCGTCACCTCGAAGCTCGGCGTGTCGTCGAGTCGCTCCGCCGGTCGGCCGTGCGTGTTCTTCATGGCGGGGAGGTGGACGCGGCGGACAGGTGGCGGACAGGCGGCGGACAGGCGGCGGACAGTGGTGGACAGGTGGCGTGGCGGCGACTCGGCTCCCTACTGCGAGGAGCGAGACTCGCATGCAGGGCTGGTCCGGGCTTTTAGGGGGGGGGATTCTCAGATGTTCCCATCCAAGGGGTCACGAGACAATGAAGGGAATGAGAAAGAAAACTATATATTTGTAGACATGGTGATGGGTTCGCTTTAATAACAGTATTGGATTTGAAATGACCCATTACTTTCTTCCGCTCCCCTCTTAAAACATCATCACAGACTTAACATTCCGTATCACAGGTCTATAGTTTTTTTTCTATTTGCAACATGTATCTGTTGTTGTTGTATTTGTTGTTTGAGATTTTCGTAGATGTGTTTGTTTTCCTGAAGCTGCAGCACGGTTCTCCCAACAGAAATGTGTTGGGCCCCTGTGGCCCGTCGGCCCTTGTCGGCCAGTCGAGGAAGTCAATGGAAATTCACCGAGTGTGATATATGACAGAAAGACGTATCCCTGTGAATTGTGGAACGCTTTATGAATCTGCTTCATAAACTTACAGAGACGAGAGGAAGCAGGACTGGAGGGAAATAACAAAAATAACTATAGTTTCTGGACAGGCTGACATCTGGTGAGACACGATCAGTGCGTGTGCTAGTCTGCTAACGTTTGGAGCCTCCAGCTGCTACATTGGCTGTTTGAGGCGAATAAACACAAACAGAAGACACAAATGTGAGCGTTGTGCAATGACTCTTTAAGTATTCGCCATCGTTGCCAGCTCAGATGTCTTGATCTCAATCGACAGTTGGCCGTGTTGAGGGCTGAAATGTATCATCACTGTCCACATATTATTACTGAGCACATGATGTGCAGATACTGTAAATGTCGCCATGTTTTTGACGTGGGTGCCCGACTTCAAGGCACCCACTTTGACATTATCTATTAATTTATCAACCAAGCAAATATCAGATTATGGTGGAATTGGTTTATCATGCTCTGCCTCCTCTACTCAGATATAATACACCTGTCATGTATTAGTTTTGAACCATCTACTTGTGTGCTTTATCACACGAAAATGGGGCATTTCCACAGAGTCGATGGGCTCACAAGAGACAGACAAAGAATTTTACTGTGCAAGAGATGATTTTTTTTATTGACGAACAGAAATATTTCAATTAATTAGCGTTGCTTCCAAAAAAGGCCTTGAAGAAAGTGGAATGAAATCTAAAGTGCAAATGCTGCAGTCGGGGGCCAAGTTTAGGGAGAGAAAGCTCTCCTCCCTGGAAGCCTCCCAGTCAGTGTGAAGGATGACTTTTAGAAGTTAAAAAAAGCTTTAGAAGAAGGACACGACCAGGAGGAGTAACAGGAGAGATGGCACACAGGTTTACCACGGTAAGTGAGCAGGATATGGTCAGCTCCTAATGCCAGACCAGCTGGGATCATCTGGGGACTCATCGTCCTCATTAGAAAAACAGTGTGAGGCTTCAGGTTTCCCAGGTTAGTTATTAACCACTTTTAAGAATAAAGAATTAGGAAGTAACTTTTTTGCAAATTTACAAGGGAAAATATTTCTCAATAAGAGCTGTCGCTTCATGATATCTTAAGCATAATTTTATTGACAATTGGATCGGTGAACCATGATGACTAAAGGCGTCACTTCCAATAAAAGACTTTCCTGCGTGTGCCACGTAACTCCTCCTCGTCGTCACCTTCGGGAAGCTCAGAACTACAACTGCTTAGTAACTAGGATATTAACTCAGATAGCAGAGTCCCAGCATGCGCTAAGCTACGGGTTGGAAGGGAGTACAAGCTTTGAGGAACACCCAGCCGGCTGCCTCCCTCTCTAGCACATCTCCGGGAGCATTTTTGCCGCCCGGCAGCGTAATATTTTCAGGAAGCTGTCAATCTTGTGGGAGTCACGGCGGAAGCAGGACAACAGGAAGTTGAAGTTGATCAATTTGGAAATCCTGTCCTGGCCGATGTCGTTGCCTCCGAAGTAGGGCAGCGAGGAGATGGTCTGAGCTCCAGGAGCCATCTGGGACAGAAAGGAGGCAATGAGTGAGTCACACCGTGCTCTTGGGCCAAATTCACATGTTTGACCCACCGACCTCCTCTGGAGTTACACAGACTTTAATCAAACCCATGTATGATACGTCAAACACAAAAGTAAAGTGGGAGAAAGTACATTAAATAAACTTTCCCCAGGGCCTCGGAAACCCCAAAAGGCCCTGGACGGAGCAGTAGTACTATGTGAAAGTATAGGATTTTATGGTTAGCAGGGAAGATCGTTGCTGATTGGCCAAACACAACTCTTGTACCGCTTCATTCGGAAACAAGGAAGTACTCCAGCATCGATTTTGGAATGTAGTGTAAAAAGCACTTTGAGTGGGCTGAAGACGAGAAAGGTGCAATGCAAATACAAGTCCGTTGACCATGACCACCATTTTCCTCCTCTGCATTTCATTCATTACATCCAACGTGCATTAGTAAACACAATGCAGCACTGAATGCCATTATCAGTGACCAGTGGGCAAATGTCAGCCGATTAATCTCCCCAATTCTTGAGAGCGCTACGGACACACAATACATCAATGGGCGGAAGGAACCTTTTTGTTCCTTGAAAAGTTCTCCAGGGACCATAATTACCGTGAACTTCCAGGAACCCCGAAACGTGCATGGCTAATGAATACAAGAGCAAAACAATACGTGTGTCTTCCCACACTTGCACACCTTGCCAGATAGGACCACCAGGCCGTCTCCCAGGCTCTTGGAGTGCTCCTGCAGCTCCTGGATCTTGTTGGATATGATGCTTTGGGCCGGGTGAGGCAGGGTGTTGGCGGATGTAGACAGAACCACCAGCGGGTCCTCCCAGGCTTGGAGCAAGGAGCGAACCAGCGACAACAGGTCCGACTCCTGGAAAAGAAGCCAAACGGATGATAGTAAGATGGTACAACACGCTGACGGGTAACTGGGGAGACAAGGGATCGAAAATTAATTCAACCCTATTCTCACTCCCAACTCGTCACTCAGGTTCAGGCAACAGAAATGTTTCATTAGGTTCAGTAAAAGATCGTGGTTCCGGTGACAACGTTTGTTCCGTCACAAAGACCATGTAATGAAGTACGTTACCTAACTTAAAACTCTCGCATTGCTTATTCATTTTTATGCTGTTCTTCTGGAATCAGATCGATTTTTACAAGACCCTCTCAAATTACCGTTTGATCGAAACTGTGTCTTGGTTGTCAGATAACGCACACGTTTATCATTTCCATCTTTCAATTGGGCAACCCAATTGTTTGGCTGCAAATTGCTTTCATTTAGAAGAAACGTGCTTATTTCAATCCCCCTCTCAGAGCCCCTTCAGTGATGGCTCCAGCTATTTGGGTGAAAGCTGAGCTCATTTAAAACTTCACAAGGACTCAACGAGTTCGTCTCCCAAGGAGATATGGCAATCAGACACATTGCATGCATGTAGGTAACTTACTGATACTTGAAGAGCTTGCTCCTTGTCATTGGGTGTCTGCAGAGAGGAGGTGTGGCACATTGAGGGGCGGGGCATGATCACCCGGCCTATAGGAGGGAAATGAGAGTCCTGTGTGGGGGGGTGAAGGGGGTCAGAGGATGATTATTATACCATCTCATGTCGTATTTCATGTTCGTTGAGCGGGATATATGACATAACTCGACAAGTATAATGGGCCCCCAAGGCAATCAGAAAGCCAAGCGCCGGTTTGACGTGTTTGTTGAGGGAAGCCCGGATACTCACCAGGTCCTGGGTGAGAGTCGTGCTGAGGGAGTGCAGTTTGTCGGAGCGCTGAGAGGCTCGGTCGAGCAGGTCGCTGATGGGGATGGCACCGCACGCTGCCGCCATGTACAGCACTGCGGGGCACAGAGTTCTCAAAGTCAACCCTATTTGTACTGTAAAGCCAAATATTGCATTCACTCTTTCAATGGGCTTTTTACAGATCCACAACCCACTCAATGAGAACTGAAACACTCCAATGAGCTGAAAGGGTTACATGGTCATTTTATTAATATGATAACATATTCTAGACATTCACTGATCGTGACCGAGAATAGGTTTGCTTATCCTAACCGGCAGCAGTAACAGATGGGCATGATATTATCTTCTCTACACCTCTTCATTCTATTAAGAATTTAGTGAGTGACTAATGAATGATTGAATTGTGTTGGATAAAAAAGCCGAATTAAGAAAGTGGTACCTTAAATACATAATACCAACATATATTTGTAATATGTGTCACTTAAATCTAGTTATAAAAAAAAATCTTATATCGATATATGTAAATGATAAAGGGACATTTTACAATGTGAAAATAAACAATTTATACTGCAATTTCTTATTGTTTATCATACACACATACTGTATCCGCAATGAGCTAAAGGCCCGTCTGATTTATTATCTATGCAATGTTTAAAATCTCTGATATTAGCAGGAGAACATATCGATTTTAATTAGATATTTTTGGCTGAGAAAATCCGGAGGTGTGCAGGGCACGCCCTGCTTTTTGTTTATTAGAATTCTACAACATCTTAAAATTTGATGCTTATTTTTTTCTTGGTGTATTAGATTAACATTTTCATTTGATTTGATATATTTGTTTATCCCAGACAGAAAAAAGAATGCAAATAACTTCATAGATAGATCAAAAAAGAAAAAAAAAGAAATAGAAAAGAATAGACAAGCTGAGCTCATCTCACCCATCGTGAAGAGTTTGCTTCCATTGGTTCCTCCGCAGTGAGCCATCTCTCTTCTTCGGCTTCCTGTCTGTCAGTCTTTATCTCGTCGCTGCGTCTTGCTCTTGCTCCATTTCGCCTCCATTTTATACCACTTGGCTTTGGCGGTTTGGTTATGCAGCACCGTGTGCTGATTGTTTGGGAACTTCGTTCGTAATGAGAAACATGGTCAAGGAGATTTGAATGGATGCAACAGGAGTGTGTGTGTGTGCGTGTGTGTGTGTGTGTGTATGTGTGTGTGTGTGTGTGTGTGTGTGTGTGTGTGTGTGTGTGTGCGCACGTTGGGCAACGACGTGGAAAAAGTGCTACCAGATCATAATTAGATGGATGAATAAAAACATGGCCGTTCACACGATGTTTGGTAATGATGCTGCATCATCGGATGGTGTTGAGGAGTGTTGACGACCATGTGGGTCCGTAACTGACCTGACCTTCCCATAGTTACAGTGTGGGTCAGTTTCGTCAGCTGCAACGTGTGTTCTTTACCTGTAGGTAAAACAAAAAAAACAAAAAAACATCCTTGTTCTAAAAACATTTAAAATAGTGATAATGGAGAAGGCTCATGTTTACAGCAAGGTGTCATGGGGAAAAAAATACAAGACGCCATGCACTTCAGTGGCACTTGAATGGCACTTACTTATGGTATTTTTGTAGTTTGGGCTTTTTTTGAAGAAATGTTACTTTCTTGATTGTTATTGTTCTGAGTTTGTACTCATGGTTGAATGCACTTAGTGTAAGTTGCTATGGATAAAAGTGTAAGTCGCTTTGGATAAAGGTGTCAGCTAAATGATATGTCATTCAATTTGCCTTTGGAGATGTCCAACTTCCTGTTGGGGACCCCGAACAGAACATGAAGTGAGTTGACCTTCAGAAAGCCACATATCCACTCTCAAGGACGGCACGTGGTTCAGGAGCCGAGAGCTCGCCTGGCGTCTTGTATTTTTTTCCCCATGACACCTTGCTGTAAACATGAGCCTCCTCCTTTCAATCCGCCTCGGGTCGTGTACTGCACAAGGCCCACCGCCACGCCTCCCGTGTGTGACCTACAGACTGACTTTGAAGGCTCCACTGAGTTCATCACCTGCAAGCAGTCACCTCCAGTAACAGACATTTCTATGTTCAAATCCCCAATTGCTGCAAGCCAAAATGCACTTGATGATGGGAGAGCAGATTTATGTTGCTGGTGTCTCTTTCAAAGCAACAAATAAGGGTGTGTGTGTGTGTGTGTGTGTGTGTGTGTGTGTGTGTGTGTGTGTGTGTGTGCGCATGCGTTTTACGATGAAGACCCTCCATATTTCAATCGTCTTTATGGGCTGGCATGTCGACCTTGCCACAGCCATGCAGCCATGTTGGACTGAACATGTTACATGTGCGGGGCCCCTCCCCCACACACCTTCTACATGCCTTTAGCTCCGTCCAACCTTTATGGATCTTCCTTTTTAGTGTGTTGCTCTCCGCCCAGGCTTCCTTGCAATTCTTTTTTCTTCTTCTTTTTTGTTATCTTCTTTCCCTCTACCTCCCCTCCCCCACTGTCTTTCTGCCTTCATGTTTACGATGCCCTGAACCCATACATGTACACTCGACTGTTAAATAAGAGTTACGGCGCACACACACATCCACACACACCCCTTTTTCCTCCAGTGAGATCACAGGCTACAGAGCAGTTGCAGCACACTGAAGCCCCCCCTTTTATTCTCCTGCACACGCTCAAGACACTTTTTGAGCTGTCCATCTCAGGACCAAGACGTCCCATCTGCAGATAGGTAGGTAGGCAACTAATGGGTTTGTTTCATGAATTCAGTCAATCTCATGTGCCGTGTTTCTCAAACAGGAAGCCACTCATGTTGCTCAAAGTACATGATGTTCCCTCTTGCCTCTGTCTCCCATGGACTCTCATGGAGGTGTTGAATGAGCTTCCCATTGAAGTACTTCCTTTATGCTTCAAAGAGACTTACTTCAGAGAAACTTCTTTCCAGAATCATTTGGAGTTCATGTTATTTGATAAATAGTCTGGCGCCGGCCAATATTTCATATTTACACTTTTGTTCCAACTTTATTGAGTGCTAATATGTGCCTGCGTTAAATGTGTATGCATTAAAGAGCAGTATTCTGCATGGGGAATAGTTTGTTTTTGTTCCAAGCAGAAAGCTAATTGGTTGACATTGTATGCTGATGTAATTAGGGCGCTGCGCACTTTTTTTTGTTCTTCTCTTTGTGGAATATGAATGAGTAGCTGGGTCTATTTTAGGAAAGTTGTGTGAGCGGGGGTTGACAAAAACGTATAAATAAAAGAAGAAGTGTCTGTTCTTCTTCTGTTTTTCAAAGAAGCCTGAGGCTCATCCGAGTGCATCCGCTCAGGACTACGTATCCCAGAAGGCATTGGTGCCTTTAAATTAGCATAGGTTTCAGGGCAGGTGTGTGTAGCGGGCGCGAACCTCGAACAGCCGTCGGAAAAATAGTGAAGTAAACTGAATTAAAGTCACTTTTCTGTGTTTTAAAAGAGGCGAGGGTGAATGTGGGCGCCGTCTGGAGGGTTGTAGAGTTAGAAATAAAGCTTTGGGACGGAGGTAATGTGCGTTCTCGTGCACGCTATGAGCTTCAGACCGCCCGTGCGGGTCGTTGCGTAACGTGATGTGACGTTACGCAAGCCCTCCGTCATAATGATGTCTTCGTCCCGTTAAAGGGGCAGTGCACACACACAACGCTTCAATCAGGCTTTGTTCACAACATAAGCCACAGAAACTGAAGCCAGGAACCGATTGAGGCCAATTCACTTGTACTGTAATAAAGCATTTAATTTAATTTTTGAAAATTAAATTTGCACGTGTCTTTTCATACAGTGTTGGTTATTGTTGTCAATTCTGCAATTAATATAGGACACATTTCAAAGTAAGTTTCTTAAAAACTGCTATTAGGCATTTGAAGACGATTTCTAATTAATAAATCATTAATGATTCTTATTGTTCTGCAACTATATCGGATCTCAAGTATAGTTGGAAGATTTGAAATGGAAAAGTAGAGTAAAAGGCCTGGTCCAAAACTTTGGAAGTCCTATGAAGTTCTGACTGGCCTTGGACAACCTTGAGTTTGTCCCCTACAAAGAACATGCGGCTCAATGTGGCCACACAGTGTCCTAAAAAACGCATCATGGCCCCTGTAAAAGACGCTTGTGAAAGAAAAATGCCCTTAAATGCTTTTATTCAGCACCCGAAACATTGCTTTGCTGCGTGACATTCCATGACCTTTTTAAAAGAAGCATGGCCGCCATATGTGCAGCTGCAGCAAGAAGATGCTGACAGCTCTTGCGCAAAACCTCCACTAGGTGGCACAACTCAATGGACCGATGTAATCATGTTGGGAGGACACACACTGTGCACATGTGGGCTGTGAATTTCTCTGCACTACTGCTGGTGAGAGTTGCAGCTCCGAGCGTTGAGCTCCTCCGTGCAGGCGCCTCAACCTTCCCTTTCTTTTTGTCCCTGATGTCCAATATTCTCCCTCATGCCCCCACCCCCACCACCCTGACCGCTGCATGTACACACGTGTGCTGGCCACTCACATGTTTATCTCCTCCCACCTCCTGCTGTGTGCCCTCCCCCTTCACAAACTCACTCTCAACTGTCTCTCTCTCTCTCTCTCTCTCTCTCTCTCTGTCTCTCGGTGGCTCTGGGTCCATAGGACAGGAACAGGACAGGACAAGCACCCTAGACACCAAGCAGCAGCAGCACCACCGCAGACATGTCGGACTCCGAGACCGCCGCCGCCCCCACCGAGGCCCCCGTCCCTGCTGCTTGTGCCCTTATCAAGGCTGACCTGGACAAATGGTAGGTGATGTTTGGGTTTTTTTGTGCACGTTGTGAGTGAATGTGTCTTTTTTAAATATTTTATTTTGTTTGAAATTTCGTGCATTCCTTCAGTCCTTCCATCACAACATCAAACCCTCGCTCAGGAAGCTTGTGCGCCTTCTGAGCGCTCCACAAGTTCTTCCGCTGCCTTCAAGGGTTCTTGAGGTGTCGGAGAAGCCCTGAGCAAAAAAAAAACACCGTCCAACTCGTCCAATGGCGATTTAAAAAAAAAATTTAATCGGAAGATCCCAGCACCCTACAAATGCGCCAAGCTAAAATGGAGTCTCTTCGGAGGACGTTGGGGGTTGGCACCAAAAGAGACCGAAGTCTTTCATGTAAATGTAACTGGTTCCGACATCCGACGTCGCTGCAGGGGGGCCAGCGTGTATGAGAACTCGGGGTACCCTACACAAGGGGAGAGTGATGAGGGGAATAATGATGTGTGCCAGCGGGATGCTCGATGCGTACGCATGGATGAAGGCCGGGAATCTGCTTGCGTCACCAGCCTCCCTCCCTCCAGAATGCCTTGCGTTGGTGCGTTGGTGCGTTGGTGCGTTGGTGCGTTGGTGCGTTGGTGCGTTGGTGCGTTGGTGCGTTGGTGCGTTGGTGCGTTGGTGCGTTGGTGCGTTGGTGCGTTGGTGCGTTGGTGCGTTGGTGCGTTGGTGCGTTGGTGCGTTGGTGTGTTGGTGCGGGGTCACGTAGTCAGGTCTTCAAGCTCTCACCAGCTGGATTATCATGAGGAGATAACTGCATTTGTTGACCACTTGAAGGCCAATTTGATATTGTAATTTTGGTTTTCTATTAATTGTCTTTGTGCAGAGTAAGCACATTTTGTGGCCCGCCTGTCAGGCCATGATAAGGTGACGGTGTGTGTGTGTGTGTGTGTGTGTGAGAAGCCTTTAGATAAAATGGCAGGTTTGGGTGGAGGAGGGAGGGCTGGTGGGGTAAGGCATATGGGTGGTTGGTAAATCATGTGTAACCCCCATTATTTTTTCTTCATAAAGTGTCAGAGGACACGTCAAGAACAATTGGGATTTACAGATAGTTTAATTTAATTTCTTTGACAGCTCTATGTTTAGGAGTTGTGAATATAAATGATCCATCATTGTTAAATTGTTTGGTCGGGGTAAAGGGGTGAGGGGGTGCTTTTACTGCAGCTTGTTAAAGGCCTATACTGGGAACTAGAGGCCAAGGTGTACAGTGTTTTTAAAGCACAGTAGAATTGATTCTTGCGCTGTGTGTCGTGGTTTCAGTTGATTAAGTGCACGTGGATCACTGCATGCCATTATCAGCGGAGCATGAACACATGACCTTTAAAGGCGGGAAGTCAGGTGGCTCCAGCACGATGTCAGTGGGGCGCTAAACTGTCAGTGTTGACCTGAGGGCCACATTGGCCCCTTACAGTTTACAACTGGATACTCGATGTTACTTGCTCTTGGATGTTTGTCCCTAGACATCTGCAGCAAATGCGTTTTTGTACGACCTTTGTGTCACACGCGCACAACCCTAGTCCGATATGTGAGGTAGACACGCTCTGTGGCATACACAGATTATGATGCTTACGCGTTCTGTTCAGCAAGATCACTTAAAAAAAACACTTCTGATTGTTTAATGCGAAGAAGCCAACGTTTGGCTATAAAACTAACGACTATTTCTTTAATATATTGGGACTAAATGAAGTGGGAAGTGTGCCTTCCCAGAAATCATCTAATGTCGTAGAACCAAACGTTCTCTTCAGCTTGTGTCCACCACAGAACATTCTTTTAGCCATCGACTGTCAAAACAAACAAAAACATTTACTTTGAGACACAATGTGACATTGATTAAAAATGGTGGACATGGCGGTCACTGTGAAAGTAACCCGTCGAGAACAGTTTTTATTGGGTTTAAGAATCATTTATTTTGGGAAGGTGAATTTGAAATGCTAAGCTCCCCTTGGCTTCTGTGTAATAAAAACCAGAACCCCTCCGTATTTATAGACTCCACGGATGGACCTGTGTACGAATGAGACCGTACATGTGGGCCGCCATGACATGTTGCCTTCCATAGCTCATGTGACCCCTTTGACCCGACACCTGCTTCTTTTAACCAGCTCAGCCCAAGAAGCCCCACATTCACACTCGGCCAGAGACAACGTGGAGGCGGCCATCTTGGCTTCGGGCCCCATGTTTTTGCCATGAGCATCTCTTTATGCTCACTCTATAAGTCTGATTTGATCACTTTTTCACAGTTTCAGGACAAGGTGGTTTAATGTGGTTTGCGTGGGAGGATTTTTTATGACCCTTGTGGTTCTGACCTTGTCAAGGTCACACTAGCAAAGTCGCAAAGAGCCACAGCACATGTGAGACAAGAACGCATGGCATGCCTTTTAAAATGTGTGTTGAACAGTACCTATTTTAATTTCACATCAGTCATTTGTTGAACAATTTGAATGCCTTTAATTGAAGTTTGAGTTCAATTCTTTATTTTGTGCACAAGAGTTGAAACATTTCCGCCGATCAGTACATTACTTCTTATTCAGTTATTGGAGCAGGAAGTAAGGATACAAGATGTTATTTATTTTACTAATATTTACCAAGAACAGTACTTTGCAAACTCCTTCAGCTAACATGTGGGTTAATGGTAAGTCTGTGTACTTTGAGGCCCCAGGCTCTTTCATAAGAGTGGAATGTATAGCCCCTCCCCCTCCTCCTGTGACCTCCACACACACACAAACTACACTCCCGTCCCTGTCATTGACTGCCTGCAGACATCTGTGCAGAAATGCACGTGCATTCTTGCCAGTGGAAACCGTGCTGGAAGTTCTCGTTTTGGAATTCAGTGACTCGGCTGAAATACGAGTATTGCTCTGAAGTTGTGCGCTCTTGTCATCAAGAGAGGGTCTCCTTACAGATTACACATGTTCCTAGTTGTATTAATAACTGTGAGAGTCTCCCGTCTAACTTGACATGGGGTGGTGCAATCCTGGGCCATATACCGCCATAAAGTACAAGGACACTGCAAGAAGATAAGAGATTCCAGAGCAGAAAACGTGTTAATTTTATTAAAAGTGCAAAAAAAGCCTTTGTGCTCTTACATCTTATTCAAAGCCACTTGAACTCTAATACTCTAATGCATGGCCTAAGTCCCCACTTAAGATACGGGGACGTTACATGTAGATATGTCAAGTTAAAACAGGCAGAAAATGCCAAATACTGGTTTCTGTTGGTGGCCTCAGGGCCCCTTCAAAGCTCTCGATGTAAGTGTAAGATGTAAGTCTGATATAAGGATGTTACAAACAGAACACGCATAAAAGATCAAATATTGGTCTCTATGTCAGGAGGTTACATCTAGTGTTTAGCATAAAGTGACCCCCGCCGCCGGCTGTAGTCTACTTTACATACTCCAGGAGATTGTTTCCTGCCCCTGTATTAGCAGACACCGTTTGGGTAAACAGTGGTTTGTATCATGGACCCGAGCTTCTGGATTTATTAGGCTCTGGGCCTTGAATGTAATGGGGAACCCACGAGAGGCTCAAACCGGAGCCGGTTGTCATCTCTACTGCTGCCTGAGGCGTTGAATCTCATTTCAATCGGAGGGGTCATGAGATTGTTAACCGAACAGAAGAAAAAAATCTATGTCTGCTACACAGTATTATGTCACGCAACCGGTGACGGCGGGTCACGAGTAGAAATTGCTTTGTTTTTAGGGGTCACGACCCCACAAAGGTTTAGGAAACGCTGTCCCGAGATGGGGGTGGTTTTTTTTTTATTGATCCTTGTGGGCTACCCCACTACATTTAGCATTAATCGCACAATCCCGTGACTAATATTTGGCCTCTGCATCCTCTTTGACTGCTTGCACCTGCTCGCCGATCTATTATGCGTGTGCGTCCCGGAGGACGGGCTGCAGACAGATCAGTCTAAATAATTTAGCCCCCGTTTCCTGATCATGTCCAAGGCGGGAAGATGGCGTGGCTCCTCCTGAGCCGGGCTCAGGATGTGGCGAGATGCTCGTTAGAGTGACGTTCGGTTTTGGATTACAAATCATGCCGGTGATCCGCCAGGGATGTAGATGAGTACTTCTGACGGGACGTTAGCTTTGTTCGCTATAATGTGCGGTATTCAGGCCACCGGTCGCCATGACAACCCTGCGCCCTATGACATCGTGACGGGACCTCGCTCAGAGTCGTGTTTCCTCTAGGGAGATTGCGTGATTGCAGCGGCGGTGGTGGTGATGTCATCGGCTGTATCTACCACCCCCCCACATTTTCCGTGTTGCGTGATGAAGTCATGCAGACTTTCTTGAGGCGTCTTTGGCGTGGCCACCACTCTGTGGAAATTATTCCCTGCGTCCACCTCAGTGCAGTCGGCTCCTATCAGGACGGAGGTGGAGAAGCACACACGTGTATGTGGTGGTGGAGCGACGCTGCTGAGGCAGGATTATCGACAACACTCCCTCTGGGTTGGACTCTCTGCCAATCAGAAGCACTCATTGACTCCGGCCTAGCGCACGCGCGACGACACACCACCAGAAATGCACACTTGCATCGACACAAACTCGATGGCTCTCATCTTCACATACACACACACACACACACACACACACATTGCTCCATCCCTCCTGGCAAAGTAAAAAGTGCTGAGTGATAATCTGCGGCCGCCAGCTGTGTGTTACATCACCAACAGGCACCCGGCCGCCATACAAAGAGATAAAGCAGCAGAGATGACTCTAAGCTGCTGTATTAAAATGGCTTTGGCTCTTTAATGTGATGGTGTTTCCACAGTTTTTACCGTAGATTTGCAGTGATTCTGAATTTGGAAATCAGCACCTTATTAATACAGTTATCAGTGAGGCTGATGATGAAATAGACTTATATGCGCGCACGGTTTGAATCCCCTCAGCACGTGTGTGTAACTATGTGAGTCCTGCACGGACTCCGTCACTAACAATGAAAATGACTACATGGTATTTACTGAATATGTATACACTGAATGGCTGTTGCTCACCATGTAAAAAGACCAACCTTGTCCTTTAAATGAGTAGACAAAAACGTTTTTAAAGTTTTTATGGTAAGCAGTGGCTGCTTTAATTAGAATTTGGACGGATGGACGGTGTTTAGGAGATGAGGATTGCTGCCCCAGGTTGAGAAGGGATTGGAGGAAAAGCAGAACAGAGAGATATTCAGACGTCATGAAGGGATGGGAGGAGCCAAAGGATGGCTTTATTCATGTATCGTGAAACATGGCCCCCCTCCCTCCGCTTGCCTCCTGCTGGCCCACCCTCTTACATCCGTGTCTTGTCATCTCTGCATGATCACCCAACCTCCCTCCCTCCCTCCCTCTCTTCCACCCTTTCTGGTGTCCCATCAAACAGATGGGCTCACCCTCATGTCTCTCTGTACCCCTCCCTCACTTTCCCTCCCTCCCTTCTGCTTCATCACCCTAATGCACTGTGGCACTGTCTGCTGCTGTGTTTGCTCCAGTGGGAGCCTGAAATATCCTGTTTGCCCGCATTCTGTGTCTCTCTCTCTCTTTCTCTCTCTCTCTCTCTCACTTTCATCCCCTTTTTTGTCTTCTTTCTTTTTTTTCTCTTTGTCAACCATAAGCATTTCAAATTCATAGAACAGGGTTAAGGTCGTCATTGTGGGAACATTTCACGGATGTCCTTCATTTTGGTACTTAAAGTGGTATCTTTAAAACATTTTATTTATTGTTGTTAAAACCATCAAAACCTGTTCGCACATGAGCCGCCCAGCTTCTCTGACAACAGAATTAGTTGGACCGGGACTTAGTTGAGTCCACTACCGCAGACTAAAGCCTGCTGCCATTCCTAATTCTGTTTCCCAGTTCACTTGCCATCTGTGCGAGAAGGTGACATTGAAATGCAACCATGTATTGTGCAATGTATTTAAATGTGGGTCATCTTGACTCATCTAACGACGGTTAATCTGTCTTGCAGTGTGGCAGAGAAGGGAGCAGAGGGCTGCAAAGATCTGATGGAGGCCTTTGCTGCTTGTGTGAAGAGTGCAGCTGAGGGGACGTCATGAGGAGTCGCCATCCAACCTCGAATGTAAGGATGAGACGCGATCTGCTTATTCATTCGACAACGAGCAATTCAGGTTGGGGGTTAATATCCAAATGGGCTCGCTGGCAGCAGGGAATTGTCAACAAAGTGCATATTTTGCAGAGTAACAGACCTTTTTCATGGCACACACTTTGACATGTCACGGTAGGAAGAAGCCCAGGTGGGAATGATACAATGAATGACGGCTGGATTCAATGTAGCGGCTTCAGTTTCACGCCGACTCAATATTTAGGGACACGTTAAAGTGTCTACAGGGGAGGATGCCCATTCTTAAAGGGTTAGAAAAGTAGCAGTAGCAGCAAAATGATCCAGGAAGAAAATGTGTTGAAATTCTTTTCCACTACTTTTGCTTAACATTTCCAAAAAATATTATTCTGCTATTCAAATTATAACAGATACTTTTTCTGTCAATCTACCAATCGGTTAATGTAATTTCTCAACCCAGATAATGTTTTTCAGGCCTAAAAGTGCAATTTCCCTCATTCCCTTCTTACTCTATGCCATCTCTCTTCCAGGTCCACTGCACTGAGTCCTCCAGGTTCCCAGCATTCCCTTCTGCACAACAGCACTGGATTGAATGATGACGATGATGAAGATGAATAAAATGATCATGGGATGATAAAAGTGTTGATTTGGGCTGAATTTGGGATGTTTTGGCAGTAACCCTCTGTCCCCTCCCCCCCTCCTGTTATAGGCGTATCTGGTGTCCCTCAGTCTTACCGACATTCCCCTTCTCCCTATGCGGCTGACATGCAGTACATTGACTTGTAGACAATTCCAGAGAGCTGAGCTGTAATGTTTATTGTCGACTTGAGATGAATACTTATAAATGGAAATAAAAATATCTGGTATAAAAAACAGATTGTGATTGTTGGCCTCTTTTGTTTCACCATTTACCGGTTGGATGTATCTTTGTGGATGTATCCTTGGAATATGAACTTTGCCTTGCATGTGTGAAGTATTTTAATATTTAAGAGTATGGATATATTTTATTCCTACAGAAAATAGAGTGAATGAAAACGTACACTACTAAGTTACACTACATCACTGGGGCTGGGAATCAGAAGATTGGTGAAATCAAACTTAAAGAAGCTGTTACAAAACATTCTACCTACCGCGATGACATTTATGCTTCAAACATCCAAAATGTGTTCAGTTGAGAAGATGATCTAGCTGAATGTATCACAAACTATGCCACAGAGCTATTTGCATCATGTTGCACTGTTAATTTCCGGGTTTTGCCAACAAAAATACCTACTCTCTGTAGTTCTTTTTCCACATTCATTATCATATGTTTAAAGTCATAATGATCATTTTAGAGGGAGTGGCTTTAAAAGGTGACGTTTCATTTGTGTGTCCACCAACCAAAAAAGATTCTAATTGACTTCCCATTGGCATTGTTTTCGTGATGCCGACACACTATTAAAACATTTCGCGCAGACGCTTTAGTGCTAGCTAACTTACTTTTGTCATAAAACCACACTACCTAGTCACGTTATGTCAATCGTCCATAAACCGTACAGCTAACTGCTGTAGCGTCACTGTAAACTCTTAAAAACAATAGCGAGACTCCAGCTATTGGTTTTAAGAGTTTTAACCTTATTGGAGGTACTGAACCCTGCCAGCTTCATCAGTGCATTCACTGAACCCTTCGTAACTGCACAAAATAAAATAGGATTTCTTCAAAACATATATATATATTTTATTAGTGCACAAAATGAACCATGCATCAGTTGCACACAAAATCACTGTGTTCAAAGAACAAAACCAACAAAACATGAATTTCACACAAAAACATAACTGCAAATCATTGTGACTTTTGCTGTTGCCTTTCAGATACAAGTTCCTTGGCAAGTGCCACTCATTTTTGCAACAAAGTCTTTTCCTTTTCTTATTTTTCATGTCGATCATCCTCGAAAAGGATTGCTCGCAAAGATACGTTGTAACAGCAATAAGAGGGTATGGTACGATTTGGTGACACCAAAACGTTGAGAGTGTTGTTGTTCTGAAGAGTTGCTGTTGAAGCTCTGCTGAAGTTCAATGATCTCGTCGAGGTATTCATTGTTGACATCTGCTGTCGCAATACTAAACGTGAACGGCTGTCTCACCCATGCTGGATATGACTCTCTGGTGGGGAAGTATCCGTCGAGAGACTTTGCAAGCTCATCTAAGTGCATGGCAATTGCTTGCTTCAGCTCCTCAGGTACATAAATGTCTCCAATTCCAGACACGTCTTTGATCTTACTTACACAGTCATCCAGCAGGGGAAAGTTTGTGAAGTTATCATTCTCTGTTCGTCGTTTCCATAAAGGTAGCTTTTTTTTAAACGCCTTCAGGTTTTTTTCCGGTCCGATGATGTTGACTCCACCGCCCTGCATCTGTCGATTGAGATGATTGAGAGCATCGAATATATCGGCCTTGTACGCCAAAATAAGAATGAACTCGCAATCTGCTTGACAATGTTGGTACTCTGGCAAAAACAGGGTTAATTCCACACGCATGGCAAAAACCCGATTCAGCACCTTTCCCCCGGGATAACCACCGAAGGTTAGAATGGTACAGAAGTACCTCGGATTCCGAGCCCATTTCCTTACACAGCTCTTTGAAGATGCGATGCTTCATAGCACTATTTTGCACTTAGTTCACACATTCAACTACAATTTTTCATACTTCTGCCAGTTTTGGAGGCAAGGTTTTTGTTGCCAACACATGCCTATGACAGTGCGTAACAATGATGTGTGGTGCATCGGATTTCACCAGCGCTCCAAAAACCAGAGTGTCGTCCCAGCATGGCTGGAGCTCCGTCCGAACAAACTGCAGAAACCATATTCCACGAATGATAGTTGTCTCTGAAGAAATCATCCACGAGTTTCTTCACATCGACTGCCTTGGTTGTTGTTGTAAGAGGCTTACAAAATACAAATTCTTCCTTTATCATGTCGTCTTTCATATAGCGCACAAATACAACAAGCTGGCTCTCTTCACCTTGAATTCAGCGAGCGTTGTGTTCTTGTATTTCCCATTTCCATGCAGCTTTAGGAAGTGTTCCTTTAGTTTTGCCGGTGCTAGACTAGTATTGCTAAACTTGGCATTGCTAATCATGCATTGAGGATGCTGACTCCCATCACGTTCCTTTATACACGTGAATCCATATTGTACGTATTCATCCAACCACTTTTATTTTTTGCTCAACATAGTTAGTATGAAGGGATTGAAAGATTAAAAGAAAATCACAAATGACGTAAAATCACAACAACCAGTGAGAAACGGGCTATATTGTGTGTGTCTTGACCCCTGTTTGTGTCTTGACCCCTGTGTGTGTCTTGATCCCTGTGTGTGTCTTGACCCCTGTGTGTGTCTTGACCCCTGTGTGTGTCTTGACCCCTGCCAAACCCTTGAGAGTGGCTCAATGAACCCAGATTAAGAACCACTGAGCTAGAGCATTTTAGCCTCAAAGCTAACGCTAAAAGGTCAACTAGCTAGCTAACACTAAGAAGTCTAAATCTCTGTTGTGCTGAACTTGATTTAATGTCTCCTTTCTCATAATGTCAAACCAAACTAAAAGCTCTAGGAAGCTAACCTTGCGAGCAAAGTAGCCCAACTCTGTCTTGCAGAGTTTTAATAGAGTGCAGTTCAGCAGATTTATTTGGATCCCCTATAGTTTAGAACTTACTGTTGTATATCTACACATGTTTTGTTACTCCAGTGCCGTTTAATTTTAGCCATGACTATTTTTTAAGGGTCAGTAAATATATGTTTGAGTAAACTTTTATTTTTTATATTTCGGGCATTGATGAGTCTTCCTCCCACGTTTAAATGTAAATGATGCAGCTAAGTTTTGTGTAGTAATCAGTATAGGTTACCATCATTCATCATACTTTAGCACTTTTACAAATAATAATAATAAAATAGTTCATGCACATTGCACATCAGTCAGTTGTAATTTGGGGAATAAAAGGAAACTTTAAATTCGATTCTCAGGCCAGCCCCACACACACACACACGCACGCACGCGCAAACACACACACACACACACACACACACACACACAAAGATAGACTCATAAACAGACATCAATACTTATCAGCTGTCTGTTTGGCTGTCCTGTTCCAGCCCCAAAGGGTAAATTCGAACTCCTTTTGCATTTTACACCCACACATTCCCAGATTAGCCTGCCCTCTGCTTTCAGTCAGAGGTGTGTGTGTGGATTTAAAAGCTACTATATGTGCATGTTTGTAAAATCATGCATCTTGTAGTGTGAAAAAGCCTTGTGACTGTCACTAAAAAAAAGTTTATCCGAGGAGTGTTTATTACATGATAACTGTCCAATTTCAATAACTCCCATCAGTGTCCATCCATATCTCATATAAAAATCTATAGTTTCAGTTCTGATTTCTCTCAGTTTTTTAAAACAACCGATTGAGCCCCACCTACACCACTCGTTGGGTATTTTCGTATTGTCACACGATAAATTTGTAATGACAATGTAACAACATATGCACAGTATGAAAGCTCATAAGGCAGTCCAGGTGTGCACATCGGTTGCAACTCTTTGAATGTAGCGTACACAGCATTATATATGACCTGTGTAAACAGGCTCGCTACGGTTCCAGGAATGTTCCCCATGTATCATCATGTGAAAGAGCAAACCATATCCTACATCCCAAAACACACACACACGCACCCGCACACACTACTTGTGGGCATACTTTGACTCAGAACAATTACATTTAAATCAAACAGAAACGGTAACATCAATCATTAATTTGCACACGGAGGGACACTTTGCCCAACACTCTACTCGGCAGCACATGTTGCAGTTACATGAACACGGTGACACTGTGCACTGCCTGCCCTGA